>NC_086317.1:98424892-98642392 GCF_036172605.1 Pelobates fuscus | reverse complement strand
CGAAATCGAACATATATGTATTGGCGTACATGGGGGCCATCGCTGCCCCCATGGATGTACCAGAAACCTGTAAGTACCATTGTGTCTCGAATCTGAAATAGTTGTTATATAATGCCAGGGATAATAGTTCCATAGTATACTCGATAGGCGGGCCATGGTACTGTGTAGAGGCAGACAGTAATTGCCTCATCGCTTCAATGCCCTCCTCGTGTGGAATTACCGTGTACAGGCTGCTGACGTCCATAGTTATCAGTAACCCATCAAATTCTTGTATTTGTTTAAGATCTTTAATCAGGCTATTGGTGTCCTTAATGCAAGTAGGTATGGCGGTGACCGGTAGTTTGAATAAATGATCAAGATATTTTGCTAACGGTTCCAATATGCCATCTATTGCAGACACGATCGGCCTGCCCGGAGGGGCAATCGGGTTCTTATGGATTTTAGGCAGCGTGTACAAAATCGGTGTTCGTGGGGCTTTTTTTTGCAAGTATTCGAAGAGATCCATCTCAATGTAACCAGCTCTTAGTCCAAACATAAGAGTTTCTTCAATCTTCTGGGCTATGGTATTCGTAGGATCCTTGTCTAGGGGTTGATAAGTTGTTAACACAGACAGTTGTTTGTGGATTTCATCCGCGTAGTTGGAATAGTTCAGAACCACAATGCCCCCTCCCTTATCTGCAGGGCGGATCACAATCTTAGGATCTGATGATAAGCGACGTACCAATTTATGTTGTTGCTTGGTAAAATTCCAATGCTGTGGTTTATGTTCCTTTAGTATATCCTTCGTCTCATTCATGACGGTAGACAGAAAAGTCTTAATTGTGGATTGGTTGGTAGGTTTTTTTGTCTATGTATGTATATATATATATATATATATATATATATATATATATATATATATATATATATACACACACACACACACACACACACACACATTTTATTTTTACACGTTTTATTTATTTGTTTTTACTTTCCTACCAGCAGGGGGACTGTCTGAATATACTGATATTTCAGGCAGTCCCCCTGCTGGCAGATCCATAGCCAGCTATAGGGGGCCATGTGATCGCTCTTTGAGAGCGATCACATGGCCCGCGGGGGCCTCATTTGCCGGAGGGGGGCTGCCTGGGCTCTCAGGCAGCCCCCCAGAAGAGGATCGCGGCGGAGGTGAGTACACCTCTCCTCCTGGGGGCTTAAGCCGTTACAACGTACCATGCCGCCGCAGCGGCTTTAAAGCCCTTTTAATGCGGGACGGCATGGTACGTCGTAACGGCGTTAAGGGGTTAAGCAGCTAAACACAAAATAAAGTTCCTTAAAAATCTTTACCTAGATATCATTCAAAAACAAAGTGTCAGCGCTATATATGATAACCTTGCAATTAGGCAATCTATAAAGAATGTGGAAATCAACAACTTATATCTGTGAATTAGTGGTATATATATATATATAAACATCTATACATCACAAAAAGTTAGATCATACACATAAAAATTATTAAAACCTGCTTAAGAGTCCAAAAGTTCTGAGTGGGAGTCTTTAGAGGGTTAATCTTGTGCTGCAGCAGAAAATGTAACATCCATGGATACACTGTAGCTCTATGCAGATTGTACCTTAAAAGGATACAAAAAAGCCTTTCATAGTGTAAAACTGCTTTATTAATAAAAAATAAAAAATAAAAAATAAAAAGATTCCCTTCCCCCAAATAGAAACCCTTACATTAGCAAGTGGTGATACTTGTCTCCAAGATATCACAAACACATTTGACAGAATCAGAGGCTGAACAGCCGTTTACCGTCCACTGGTTTCAGCAGTTCAAAACTCCCGCCCGATCTCAGCGCTGATAAGGTGGAGTATAGCATGTTAACTGAAAATCTCGGTGTGTGGTCGATGGAAATCAGGCTGCCGTCATCAGTCCTCTGTATCCTGAATGCCAATAGCACCTCAATGCGTTTCGCCCGCTATACCAGGCTTTTTCAAGATAGTGTATCGGCTGTGGAGAACGTTCTTAAATACGTTCCTGTCTGATCAGTTCATAACAGACCGCTGGTGATATCATGCTTTATACACATTGAAAAGAGCATCTTCTTAGAACACCAACTACTTCGGTGCCGAAGTGGCCTAATCAGAATCACATGCAAACTAGGCCGCCAAAAACCTAGAATGCCCCTGGCATGGAATTAAGTTTCAATTCTTCAAAAAGGAGATATAAAAGAATTTGTTAAAATTTAGCAGAGTTGTAGAAAGAGAGGGAGAGAGAGAGAGAGAGAAATATCATGAATCTCACCTTGTACAAAGCATCTTAAACGGACTCTAGGATGTAACACAGGATTAGATTAGGTGATAGCAATTATTATCAGCACATGTAAATTAGGATTTTTCAGAATGTTGAGACAACAATCGAGAAATTTGGGCAATCTTCCTTAACCCCTTAAGGACCAAACTTCTGGAATAAAAGGGAATCATGACGTGTCACACACGTCATGTGTCCTTAAGGGGTTAAATACAGCTGACCTTAACGTTCTAACAAAAAAAAGTCATAGGAAACCCTTGGGCTGCATATATGAGAAAGATCAAAATAAGTCAGTCGTTCATAAAAACTTGAGGAAAGGAAATTGCACCCACAGCAGTGATAATGATTACTTACAGTAAGGAAAATAAAGCTTTGGAATTCAGTGCCATGGGAGGTTGCACAGTCATTGAGATGCCTTTAAAACGGCCTGATTTTTTTTTTTTTTTTAGCAATATACCTGGTTAGGAAAGATACCATTAGTAATCAAGTCGCTTGTCATAAAGAGTTTTTAATAAAGATAAAATATATATGAAAATGTACCTTCAGGATGAATTGTGAATTCCAAGGCATTAAGAGTAATGTAAAAAAATAAATATTACTTTAATGCCTGGCAAGCGAATCACTGGAGAAAAATGTAGCAATTAGATGGTATCCCTGCAGAATAACCTCAACCACCAGTCAATAACAGATGAAATGGTAAACATCAATTGTTGAGAGATAAGACAGCTTAAAAAGACACAAAGATAGGTTTCTCCAGTTGCAAAACAATAACTGAAGAGATATCCATCTGCTCGGCTTGTCAGTCAAACCTTGCACTTTAAAGGAAAGTGACAAGCACTTTAATTACTCCACAAAAGTACCCTGAGCACACTCATAGCAAGTAGTAAAACCGTTTTATGATGACTACTGCTTAGGAGCATCCATTAGCTCTCCTGAGAAGATGGGGAGTAGAGCCTGGCAAACCCCAGGTAAGAAGTCAAAACGTTGTATATGTATATGCTTGGGGGACGGGTATCAGAGCAGTCCTGGCACCATAACTACTACAGCACACCAGAATAGTTATGGTAGCTTACTGTCCACTCTGCCAAACATACTCATTATACATAATGAATACTGTTGCTACTTCAACATTTCTATACCTTATGGTTATGGGGGAAAATATATAAAAAGCAGAATTCCCCTTTTATAATTGTTGTGGTTTTGACGGGTGGTGCACAGGAAGCAGCAGTAAGCCAAATACAAGGTACCAAATAGGGATGAAAAAATCTCAGTCAGAGAAAGCCGAGGTCAGGGGCAGGCAGCGCAAGTTCAGAAATGGTATAACAAGCAGGTAGGTCAAGGATCAGATATGAACAGGATTCACAGAAGCGTACACACCGAAGAGCACAGTATAACTGAGCACTGAGGTAAGGCTAGACTGATTATATAGGGGAGAGATATCCACCTATAACATACTCTTGGCTGAAGTGATTAGTCCCCTTAAGAGATGACAGGTGTTCTGCTCCTTTAAGAGCCCGTTTTAGGATTTTGTCATGTTGTGGAGTCTCTACATGTGGGCTCCGCCGGGGAGAGGAGCTTCCTGTGGGCCACGGTATGATGGAGAGAGCCGGGCCCTGTGTCCACGTGCTGCAGGGACGTTGGCTGCTCGTCCCTGCAGTACAGCATGCCGGAAGTCCCCAGCGTGGGCTGAGGGGGAGCCGCATCGACCACGAAGTCACGGCATGGGATCCCCAGGTAAGTGTAGTCATGACAATCATTTATTATTTATAAGAATAATCTCTTTGGAAACAGCAATGGACAGTCATCTTTTCTTCAACTAGGCCTGGCTGGATCTTCAAGAAAAGATTAGTTTTCAGGCATAGTTTCACTCTACAGTGAAGAATCGACGGATAGACATATAACATGAGTCATTATGTCCATTTTTTTCCCTTGCAGTTCTCCAATGTTCTTAAAGCGGCACTGTCATGCCGAATTCCGTTTTTTTTTTTTAACCCCCCTCCCGCCTCAACTACATCCAATCGACCCCCTAGTCACCCCCAAATGCCCCTATGCCCCCCACATTACCTATTTTTTATTCTTTATTTTCTGCCCCGATCTATTTTCAGGGCGCCGCCATCTTTGTGTGGGTACGTGAAGTCCCTGTGGAACACGTCATCTACCCACACTAGATAGCCCTGAGATTCCCACACATGCCCAGTGAAACATCTGGACATGCGAACGGGAATTTCACCTATTCATTCATTCATTCATCAGACAGACGAATGAATGAATAGAAAAAATCAGACGAACAAACTAACACTGTGTATCAGTGTTCGTTTGTTTGTTCGGTTTATTACAAGGAGGGAGCTACCGGCGTGCAGCTCCCTCCTTGCAATATGTAAAGACAGAAGCGGCAGGGAGCAGTGCTCCCCACCACTTCATAAGCCCCCCAGGTCCCCTCCTCACTCTATGGGGGTCAATATGACCCCCATAATAGCACAAGGGAGATTAAAATCTCCCCAATGCCCCTACTCGCTATACCGCGAGTAGGGGCATGTCCACTAAACAGTGAGCAGCCTGTGGCTGCTCACTGTAAAAAAAAAAAAAAAAGGGGTAATAAGGGGGGGACGGGGGACCTACTGTCCTCCCCCGCCGGCCCCCACCCCTGGATGGCGGGTGGGGGCCATAATGGGAATGAGGGGGGACCTACTGTCCTCCCCTCAGGCCCCCACCCCTGGGCGGCGGGTGGGGGCCATAATAGTAATAAGGGGGGGGGGACCTACTGTCCTCCACCCCCCGGCCCCCACCCCTGGGCGGCGGGTGGGGGCCATAATAGTAATAAGGGGGGGGAACCTACTGTCCTCCACCCCCCGGCCCCCACCCCTGGGCGGCGGGTGGGGGCCATAATAGTAATAAGGGGGGGACCTACTGTCCTCCCCCCCCCCGGCCCCCACCCCTGGGCGGCGGGTGGGGGCCATAATAGTAATAAGGACCTACTGTCCTCCACCCCCCGGCCCCCACCCCTGGGCGGCGGGTGGGGGCCATAATAGTAATAGGGGGGGGACCTACTGTCCTCCCCCCCGGCCCCCACCCCTGGGCGGCGGGTGGGGGGACCTACTGTCCTCCACCCCCCGGCCCCCACCCCTGGGGGGAATAAAATTGCTAACCTGTAAAGTAAAATTAAACTTACCATTCGACGTCTTCTTTTTTCTAAAATCTTCATTTTCAGCCCCAAAAAAGGCCAAATAAAAAACCATCATAGCCGTCGAACTAAAAATAAAATAAAAAACCCGAGCGCAAAAAAAAAACCCGACGAAAAAGAAAAAACCCGAGCGCACAAAAAAAGAATCCATCTTCACCCATGGAGGGCTCCGCGCTGACTGAGCTCCGCAGGGCGGGGCAAGGCTTATAAAGCCTTGCCCCGCCCTGCAATTAGCCTAAGAACACTCTGATTGGTGGGTTTAAGCCAATCAGAGTGCTCTTTGTCATTTTACAAGCGTGGGAAAGTTCTTTGGAATTTTCCCACGCTTGTAAAATGACACAGAGCACTGTGATTGGATGGCTTGAAATCCATCCAATCACAGTGCTCTGTGTCATTTTACAAGCGTGGGAAAGTTCTTTGGAATTTTCCCACGCTTGTAAAATGACACAGAGCACTGTGATTGGATGGATTTCAAGCCATCCAATCACAGTGCTCTGTGTCATTTTACAAGCGTGGGAAAGTTCTTTGGAATTTTCCCACGCTTGTAAAATGACACAGAGCACTGTGATTGGATGGCTTGAAATCCATCCAATCACAGTGCTCTGTGTCATTTTACAAGCGTGGGAAAATTCCAAAGAACTTTCCCACGCTTGTAAAATGACAAAGAGCACTCTGATTGGCTTAAACCCACCAATCAGAGTGTTCTTAGGCTAATTGCAGGGCGGGGCAAGGCTTTATAAGCCTTGCCCCGCCCTGCGGAGCTCAGTCAGCGCGGAGCCCTCCATGGGTGAAGATGGATTATTTTTATGTGCGCTCGGGTTTTTTCTTTTTCGTCAGGTTTTTTTTTTTTTTTGCGCTCGGGTTTTTTATTTTATTTTTAGTTCGACGGCTATGATGGTTTTTTATTTGCCCTTTTTTGGGGCTGAAAAATGAAGATTTTAGAAAAAAGAAGACGTCGAATGGTAAGTTTAATTTTACTTTACAGGTTAGCAATTTTATTCCCCCCTCACTATTTTTTAGGGTGAGGGGGGTAGGTAGGGGCATTTTTTATTTGGGTGGGGGGTGGGTGACTAGGGGCTTGGGCACCCCTAGTCACCTTGATGGGGGGGGAATTTACTTAGTGCCCCCACCCGCCGCCCAGGGGTGGGGGCCGGGGGGGGGAGGACAGTAGGTCCCCCCCCCTCTTATTACCATTATGGTCCCCACCCGCCGGCCAGGGGTGGGGGCCGGGGGGGGAGGACAGTAGGTCCCCCCCCACTACTATTATGGCCCCCACCTGCCGCCCAGGGGTGGGGGCCGGGGGGGGGGGAGGACAGTAGGTCCCCCCCCCTATTACTATTATGGCCCCCACCCGCCGGCCAGGGGTGGGGGCTGGGGGGGAGGACAGTAGGTCCCCCCCCTACTACTATTATGGCCCCCACCCGCCGCCCAGGGGTGGGGGCCGGGGGGGGGGGAGGACAGTAGGCCCCCCCCCCTCTTATTACCATTATGGCCCCCACCCGCCGCCCAATAGGTCCCCCCCCTCTTATTACCCCGCTGGCCAGGGGTGGGGGCCGGGGGGAGGACAGTAGGTCCCCCCCCCTCCCTACTACTATCATGGCCCCCACCCGCCGCCAAGGGGTGGGGGCCGGGGGGGAGGACAGTAGGTCCCCCCCCCCCCTTTATTACCATTATGGCCCCCACCCGCCGCCCAGGGGTGGGGGCAGGGGGGAGGACAGTAGGTCCCCCCCCTCATTATCTTTATGGCCTCCACCCACCGCTCAGGGGTGGGGGCCGGGGGGGGGACAATAGGTCTCCCTCCCTTATTTTACTTTACAGCCCCCCACCCGTCGTTTAGGGGTGGGGGGCAATATTTTTTATTTTTTTTATTTTTTTTACAGTGAGCAGCCACAGGCTGCTCACTGCTTACTAGACATGCCCCTACTCGCGGTATAACGAGTAGGGGCATATTATTTACTAATACCAAGTCATTTTTACTTAGTGTTAGTAAATTTGGCTGAAAGACCAATTCAGGTCTTTCAGCCTGTTAGTAGATAGCTCCCTGATACCGTGGGAATTAGGGAGTTATCTACTAAGCGGCTGCAAGATGCAGCCACAGCAATGAATAGGATCGGAGTTTCATTCATTTGAATGAAATTCCGATCCGAACAAAGTACCGAATTGCATCCTAACACCAATGGAGAAACAGTGCTCATTCCGGCGTTCTGTCTAAGTGACAGGACGTTCGGCAATACTGACAGGAAGCATTGTGGGAACTGGGAGGAAAGCTAGGGATCATGGGAAAATTGCTCTGACCAGCGGAAATGAAGCACACTTTGCTCCTCCGCTGGTCAGAGCTGGTCAAGCGGAGGAATCCTCCATAAGACAGAGTCCCTACTTTGTCTTATGATTTTAAAGAAAACTAAAGAAGACAGGAAGAAAAGAATAACAGATCCTGAGAGAGGGGGAGAAGAGGAAGAGATTGAGGAAAGGTAAGTTCGGCATGACAGTGCCGCTTTAATCTATAATTGTTGGAGTGCCATGTAACATATTTCAAGGGAAACTTGATGAACTTGCCTGATAGGGCATAAGGGAATATATCTGTCATCACAAATACACAGACAGATGTGTGATTGCCATGCTCACTGCTGTTACAGAAAAAATGGAGACCATCTGGCAAAATTACGCCTTATAGATAATCCTAATGTTTTTATATTGTAAAAGCTTGTAATAAAGCATTCTTGTCACCTTCCACTGTCATCTTGTTTGCATGGCAATGTATTTTATGCCATTCACAGTGTTAGTCAATAGAGCATTACTCTGGTCGGTAAAGAAACATACAAGTACTAAAAAAATAAAAAAATAAATAACGTTAGAAATTGATTGATTTACCAATATTTCCGTGGTACTCTATAACCGTAATACCACTCACATTTTTTCCTAATAACTACCATTTTATATGATGCATATAATCACATTTCTGTTTTGAATTTATTTATCTTTATTTATCCAGTAGCTTATTATGAATCTGCAAAAGATAAAACACTTTTTGTTTTCATTTTAAAAAATGGTTTAAGTAAGATTAACCTCCATCTATCTCATACAAAAATGAAAATACATGAACAGAGCATTTATTTACTTAATGTTTGGCAACGTGAAAACTGTGTATTTCAAATGAGTTTTAAATTACCGTACAAATATTTTTTATCTTTAACTTATCATTAATATACTATCTTCTGGCATGCGCTCTATAAAAGATTGCTACATTTAGAGAAAATGCCAGTGAATTAGTGTAAAGCCATCTATTATTCATAAATCGAGACTCCTGAAACATTCTAACTCTTGATTAAATACATATTATAGTTAATAATAGTGTCTCCAGTTCTAGTAGTACTTCATGTAACTTTTCTAATACAGATGTTGGGAAAACTCAAAGCACCATAACCACCAAAGCACACTGTAGAATCCGCTTGTGTCAGTCCCTGTTTTTTTCAAACCATTATGAAACAGTTTGACAAAAACCTTTTACCTACAGCTCAGCCATGCATCTTTCCATGCATCTCCACTAATCTTAAATTGGATTTACCCATTAACCTTTCCATCTTTGGACCTGCAACAAGTGCCCCAGTGCCCTCAGTCTATTGCTTTAAGTTGGACGGGTTAATGAAGTCTGCTAGTACATTAGCTAAGCAGCAAGCAAGGGGCTAGGCTTTCGGGCAGTGATGGCAAACCCCTGGAATTCATAACGCAAATGGCAAGTAGAGGCCTCTTGGTTTACCACATTGTGGATACTGTATTATACCTAAATATACATACATATAAGGCGGAGTTTCTTCTTATAAATGGTTATTAAAAGCACATATCGTCCTAGTAGAAAAATGCAAAATAGGAAAGTAATAGTGCAATATTGTCAATCTACATATAAGAATGTAGTAGATAAGTGAAAATACACTCACAAGGTTGGAGCCAATAAATCTAGGCTTAAATCTCCAGCTTGGTGGGGTATAAAGGTCCCCACTTCCTTCTTTAGATGAATGGGATGATTTCCAAAGAGTCTACTATCCTCTCAGTAGTTTTAAAGTGCTTTATTGTGAAGTGCACAAGTGATAAATAAAAACTATAAAATAAAGTTAAAACATATGAATAGAAACCTTACAGTCCAAAGGTAAGTCCTTAATCAAGAGACCCATCCTAAAATAGATGAAGAAATAAATAAATGGAAGAATGCTTTAGCAGAATCAACAAGCCCTGACATTTATAATAATACTCTTAGAGAAATTAAGATTAAAGTAGATAGGATAGAATCAGATACTATCGAAATTAAAAAGAAAAAATACTTAAGAGATATTACAGATTTTTAAAAGACAAACAAAAAAAAACTCAAAACATTCTAAAACTCCCTATAAAAGAAAACAATATAGTCAGAGAATACATTTTCAACAATCACCAACAAATAAACGTCAGTCGAAAAGATTTGAAAATAACAAAATGGGGAAGAAATACAAAAACATCCCGTAGACCATACCCAGAAAGAACTACAGAAAGGGAACCAAAGAAATGGGAATCACACACAAGATCCCAACATATTAGATCCTCTGAGACTTCACAGTTAGAGCAACACACACCTATTCTTTAAAAACATCACCGAACTACTTATGAACCCTACTCAACATCTTTCAGGGATCACAATAACCCCAAAAAATACAGTGAGGTAGTAAAAGAAGGCATACAAAAGAGAAGTCTAGAAATCACTACAGAAAAAAAACACATCACACCTCCCAAACCATAGACCAATTATTGTGCATAACACAATAAGAAATCATAGTGAGGACAGATCTCCTCCTCCAGACACTCCTCCATCTCCTTCTTTTCGGAAGGACCTAATCCAAAACAGAAGGAAATGGACGAACAACACATATTCCTGGGAAACACCAGGAAAGAGACAAAGATTGTTGGAAGAAGACGAAGAAAGAGAAGAAAAAGGGAAACAACACAGAGAAAAGAGAGGGAAGACATCGATATAAAAGGATTTTTTAACTACACTGATAAACCCTTAACTAAGGAACAAACAAACATTTTTAAAAAAGGTCTTAAATTTGCCCCCACTGCCAATTTTAACACGTTTGACTTTTTTGTGGATATTAATATATATTTTTTTTTTATAATTCTTTATTTTTGTTGTGCGTGGTATAAGAAAAGGCTTATTCAGCCACAATAGCAGTCACAAGCGGTAATACATCAAACAGAGGAAACATAACGTGGCATATAATTATACAGCACATTTTTAGTTTTATGAGAGAACCTAATAGGGTCCAACGCTTCAACAGTTTAAACCTTGGCATGAGTAGGTGCACAGCTCATAGTTGTGATTTAAGAAAAGGGAAATAAAAAGGAAAAAAGAAAAAGAAAATAGGCTTGGTTTAGCTGGTGAGTGTCATGCACAAGTTCTAATATACTTGTGTATCAGTAGTGTAGCACCAGATGGCGTTGTGCGTTATACAGGCAGGGTGTATGGAGGTACCCAGGGTGTTAGCTGGTTGACGGGAAGCCGCCTATGCTTATTCATTTGAAGAGTTTAGGTGAGTTTAACAGCCATTCAATGAGGCCACCAGGCTGTATAGTGTATGCTGACGGTTGGTGCCTGTCTGCTAATAACATATTGGGTATTATGGATTTAAGCGTGCAGCCTTCACCGAGGGAGCACACTTACGGGGTAAGCTAGGGGCTGCGGGTATCATGCTGTGCCGACAGCAAAAACAAAGATCTGGTTGTGGAGCAGTCTATGCCGCAGAGGTCGCGTGTATTAAAGGGGGCCAGGTTAGACATGTCTACAACAGCAGGAGTGGAATTTAAGGTTGTGGTTGTTTGTTGTTGCATTTTCAAGAGATTAAACAGTCGTAGGGCTGTAGACTGGTTAGCCTCATATGGTATGGGTGTGCTGTATATGCCTAACTTTGTGGCTGTACATTTTTAGTGAGATGGTTTCAAACTGGCTTGTGTATGCGTTTCTATTCGCTGCCCTCATTAGTGGGCGATTGTTTAGGGTTCATAGTGTAAGTAACTAGCGAAGTAATAGCAAGTACAATGTGATAACTCACTGGAGTTATATCTGAACACAAATAGAGTAAGGAAAGAAAATATATAACATTACAAGTGAGGGTGAATGTTGGCTTGGGATTACATACATCGATAACATGTCGAGCAAAAATGAGAAAGTGAGAGTCCGTGAAGTTCAATTCTGTAACAAAAAATAAAAAATAAAAAGAGGCAAATATCTACTTGACTCCACATATATAGCAGAGCTTCTCCAAGGGGCACAAATTATTATTAGATAATGCTCATGGTACTGGTTGCCTCACAGCAGAGTCAACTAACAGGTCAATTTTTACCAATGGTCTAATATCCAACAAAAGGTTTTAGTCGTGCAATGCAGACATTTTGAGAGTTGGACATGAATTGAGAAATAAAGTAATAATAGAAAGGAAAAAATAAAAATAAAACAATGTGCACAAATGTAAAACCCAAGCTCTTTTTTTTCAATGTCACATCCGTCATAACTTCAGTGATGGCTTACTGTGATCACAGGCAGGGGCAAGTACGGTTTCTGCAAAGTGTAGCAAGGGTAAGTCAGGTAGTTACTTGGGGCCCCTTCCCCCTTACCGAAAATAAAAGGGTATGCGGCAGGATACTTCTGCAGGTAAGTAGCTTGTGGTCTTAGGTTGTGACCGCGGCATATGCGTCAGGTGTGGAGTGCTGGGGGACGAATGGAGTAATCCGTTCTGGATTCCAGGAGTGGGTGCAAGTTGGGGAGTTGTTATTGGTACCTGCTGGTCCTACTGGGAGTAACGAGTCCTGGGGCAGGTTCAAGGATTTAAGCATGGTCGGAGCATCCTGGATGTCTCGGATGGTGTAGATGTTCGATCCTTGTTGGACCGTCCGTGCTCTGGAGGGGCGCCAGCGGTACTCTATTCTGTGAGTGCAGAGTACTGAGATGAGCGGTTTGAGCGATCTTCTCCAGGCCAGGGTGCCATTGGACAGATCTGCATAGAACGAGAGATCCATGCTCTCGAAGCGGTAAGGGGTTCTGCCGCGCAGGGAGGCCATGATCGCCGCCTTGTCCCTGCCGCTGCGGAGGGTGACAATGACGTCCCTCGTAGCTGTGGGTGGTGCGCCTTTCGGTTTGGGGACTCTGAAGACCTCTTCTGGGGTAGTCGTGGTGTCCTGTTTGTGTGGTAAGATTGTTAGTAGTAGGCGCCCCATTAGTTTCGGCAGTTCGGTCCCAGGGATGTCCTCAGGGACTCCCCTGATTTTGATGTTAGGGCTCCGCCTGGCATCCTCCAGTTCAGCGAGGCGGTGTTCGTAGTGTTGGGTTTGCTGTTTCAGGTCCAGCATATTGTGCTGCAGTGTGGCTATGGTTTGGGCCTGCGTTTGTGAGGAGCCCTCCAGTTTAGTGATGCGGCCTGTCAGGCCTCTGAGGTCTGCACGGAGCGCTGTGACATCGTCATGGAAGCTTTTCTTCAGATCCTCTAGCAATGTTTTCATGATCGCTGTGGTGATCGGTGCTGAGTCTGCCTCCAGTCCTTGGTGTTTTACCTTCCGTGGTAGGTAAGAGGGCTGTGGGTGCACCTCCTCCGTGTCGTCAGACATTTCCTCCGAGAAGTCTGAGCACCCGCCATGGTACGCCGCCATGCTTGTTTCAGTGACTCCTCGTGTTTGCCTCCACATCTCCCCGATCGTGAGACCCGGGGTGGGCTTGTTTGGTATCGTTTTTTCCCCCCCTTTCTCCCCATGTGGTCCTGGGGTGTTTGCTTTTCGTGTGGGTTGTGAGGGAGGTTGTTCTGCGTGTTTTTCTCAGTATGAGCCTCGGAGCTCGCTTTGCATGCGACCGTTCTCTTCGGCATTCAGGCTCCGCCCCCGATATTAATATTTTTATAAGAAAACTGTGCCTTAAAAAAGTTTTTTTTATCTGATTTTTTTCCAAGGCATCTCATTTCAAATTAAATAAATACATTTTAAACTATGATTTAGATGAACTGGCCACAACAGCTAGCAGACCGAGTGCTATCTTACCTGCAAAGCAGTCAGAAGGCTCACCGGTGACAGAGGGAACCTTGAAGGCCCTGCTGGATGACCTCTGCCGCAATATAGCTACTGAGATTAACTCCTTCAAAGAGGAGATTAGCGGAGTGTCGAGACGCCTCCACATTGCGGAGATAACCACAGCCACCCACGAGGAGCTCGAGCTCAACGAGATGCGTCGTGAACAGGCCCAGACGCAGAGCCGCTTGGCAGCGATGGAAGACCACAGGAGGTGGAAAATGTTCAAAATAAGGGGCATCCCAGTGCAAATCGACACGGCAGAAATTCCCCACTTAGTCAGGAGACTACTCACACACCTCTTCTCAGCCAAGCAGGCCAAACTGATGGCCCTGGAGGGATGCTTCAGACTCCCAGCGCCTCCATCAAGTTCCACTGAGGTGGATAGGCGTGCATATGTATGTGTGTTTATATATATATATATATATATATATATATATATATATATATATATATATATATATATATATATATATATATATATATATATATATATATATATATATAGTGTTCAAGTAGAGATTGTAGCCGTATTAGTCCAGTGATGTAGATGTAAAAAACAGATACAATTTGTATCTTGAAATACTTTTTTTATTGGACTAAAAAAAAATTTTAATGACAAGCTTTCGGGATAACCTACCTTTCTCAAGTTTGAAGCATTTCTGAGCAAGACGACACATAGAATTCAAAGTTGAGTTGTGATATAGGGGTTAAAGTGACATGAGTGTAGATAAGACACCATCTATTTTCTACCAAACCTGTGTCTTATCTACACTCATGTCGCTTTAACCCCTATATCACAACTCAACTTTGAATTCTATGTGTCGTCTTGCTCAGAAATGCTTCAGACTTGAGAAAGGGAGGTTATCCCGAAAGCTTGTCATTAAAAAATTCTGTTAGTCCAATAAAAAAGGTATTACAAGATACACACACACACACACACACACACACACACACACACTGCTGTGTGTGTGCTGTATGAGGGTGGTTTGAGGGTGTTGTGTGTGTGTGTGTGTGTGTGTGTGTGTGTGTAAGGGCGCTGTGTGTGAGGGTGCTGTTAGTGTGATGGGGCTGTTTGTGTGCTGTTAGTGTGATGGTGCTGTTTGTGTGCTGTTAGTGTGATGGTGCTGTTTGTGTGCGAGGGTGATTGTGTGTGTGTGTGTGTGTTTGTTAGGGTCCTGTGAGGGTGCTGTGTGTGTGTGTGTGTTTGTTAGGGTCCTGTGAGGGTGCTGCATGTGTGAGGGTGCTGCATGTGTGAGGGTGCTGCATGTGTGAGGGTGTGAGGGTGCTGTGTGTGTGTGAGGGTGCTGTGTGTGTGTGAGGGTGCTGTGTGTGTGTGAGGGTGCTGTGTGTGTGTGAGGGTGCTGTGTGTGTGTGAGGGTGCTGTGTGTGTGTGAGGGTGCTGTATATGTGTGATTGTGGGGGGTGGAGATACATTACTTAATATCCCCCCCCCTTCTTACCTTATGTAGGGAGGGGGGATTCTTGTTCCTGCTGCCTTCCCTGGTGGTCCAGTGGAGGTGGGGTGCCGTTTAGTTAATATCCCCCCTCCCTTGTTACCTAATGTAGGGAGGGAGGGCCATGCTACCGCCATCCCTGGTGGTCCAGTGGAAAGTGAACTCTAGCCTGCTGGACTCAGATAGTGCTGGCTCTGCATGAGCCGACAGGGGAGATCCTGAGATTTCCCCTGCCTGTCTCAATCCATAGGCGTGCCGCGGGGATTAGGGTGTACCCATGCTGAGGTGAGCAGGGATGCCATCATACGATTTCAGAATGGGCCGGATAGGCAAGCGTTCCTAACAGCACTGCGGAATAAATAACCATACGAATTTGAAGATCACATGCTACTGTTCTACCTAGACTTGTCCAGAGCAACGCTGGACTGGCGAAGATCCCTAAAACCGCTGACGACGGAACTGATATGACACCACATACCCTATAAATGGGGCACCCCAAAATGCCTGTTGATCCACCAGGAATCTGGCAAACTCAAGGTCTAGGAGCCCTCGGAAATCAAAGACACACTACAACAGCTGGGACTGATCGTGACACCAGAAGGTACACTACCAACAGCCAAGCCACAGCCGCACACCTGGAACCCAGCTAAGACTCTCCCGTTTGTGCCAGCAGCTGAGCGGGGCAACCCTGCTTCAGCAGCCATCCCCTGATGAACTAATTCGATCTCAGTGCCTCAGTAGACGGCAACCATTCTAGCTCTGATATGCTGACAATAGTTATATGTTTCACAGTTATAATATTGTTTTTTACAACAACTTTGATTGAACCCTCACATTAGATACAATGTCGACTGACATAATCTCCCCCATCCACTGGCTCGAGGGTTACACCTCTTAACACCCTCCCCCCCCCACTCTATGACCTCACATCAGTACCAACCTGTCACCTTATGGGTGTTAGCCTCTTGAACACGTAGGCTCACGCTGACCTTACCCCTACCAGGCCAAGAGGCATACGGCCCACATCGCCTCCACACTACAAAACCTAGGCCAACTTACTTCCTCAACTGAGGCAATGGGCCAAGAATGCAACACAACAGGCTATGCAACACCTCTCCTCCATCACAGATACTCAAAGATAATAGCCTGCAACTCACCATTTTACACTATAAAAAATGTACTGTGCTTTTACTGCCATGCCGTTGTTTGTGTTATATTGAACTATATGTGCTTGCTTCTGCTGCCGTGGAAGTGCAAGTGATGTTGTTATACCATGCACAACAAAAATTAAAAATATATATATTTTTTATTATATCTGCTGGGGATCTGAAATAATCTATTTTGGTATAATTTCTTCTTATACTTGTCAATTGGCCTTGTGCTATAGCCCTTAGCCAATGTTTTTAGTGGCAAACCCTCCTCTGAACAAAGCTGTTACCATCCGTTTTTAAGAAAAAAACAACACTTTTTGGGGGGTCAGTTTGGCTATTTAGGCTTTACATTTGAAATTCACTTTGAATTCACTGTGAACTTTAGTTAATAAACCCTCTTAACTCAGCCATCAATCACCTGGGATTGCAATAGAGATAAGTTTGATTGTAACCTGCTCTGCACATTTCACCTTATTAAATGCTACAATAATACATTAAAATAAAACAGGAATTGTCCCTATTATAAAGGTGTGAGTCTTATTTAACCAAGGCATCATGTGCCAGTACTATGTTTTATTTAATGTGACTTGTTCAAGCAAATCTCAGACAAGTACTACATAGTCTAGAGCTCATGTAGGAATAAAGCAAATACATTTAGATTTATATCACTTTATGGACTTAATTTGCCAGATTATTAATTTCCCTGAAAGCTCCACTGTGCATACAATCAATACCTGACATATAAAGTAAACCTTTTTTTGATTATATAGTGCTGCAACACACAATTTACGCTATTTTGTTTGTTTCCATTATGAAAGTGGCCCATACAACTGAACCAAACTGCACCATTCCTGGTCCCCCTTCAGATGAAGGTCCATAGGAAATGGTACGGTTAGGGCGGAGCTACTAGCGTTACACTATACAATCCATTGATTGTCGAACATGAAAACGTCAATGCTCATGACAAATGACACGCTAGGCATTTGGTCTAAACCCTGCATGACACCTGGCGGTCCGATTTGCAGTGGAAACCCTCACCTGAATAGGCTGGACCATTCTAACCCTTCCAAACTGTACCGACCCGAACAGTTCCGCTAAGTGGAAACGATGCATAAGTGTCCCTTTAATAAATATTCTAAAGTTCTCTCTACACTCCCACAATCACCACAGAACAAACAAATCTATGTTATTATACAAGATAGATAAATTATGTTAAAGGAACACTATAGTGTTAGGAATACGGAGATTTATTCCAAACACTGTATGAACCCTCTGCCCCCCTGCAATATAAAAGATTAAATAACTCTTTAAACACTGCAGGGTTAAGGACAGGGACAGTACTCCCAGGCCACTCCAATGAGATGACGTAGATAGCACTCCTTTAAAATGGAACTGAAACAGGAAAATCACAAAACAAAAATAAAATGCTATTTTAATGTCAGTAGTAAAAGCTATACATATTAACTAGGATGGTTTGAACTTTGTATCGTTAACTATTGAAAATTTAGTTCAATCTTTTTGAGGTGAAATCACTTCTAAAGGCTTTTCTTTTGTTAAAAAAAAACCCTTTCTGTGATAGGAGAAAATCCTTTTCTTCTTGCTTAATTTCATTTAGTGCTTGGGGACAAATTCTTGGATAAAATGGGTCATTCAATTTTAAAAGGAAGTAAATCATTTACTCTGTTGGATTATAGATTCACTCTGCTATTGGAGAGCAGTTTTCCCTTTCAAGTCTAGTAACCCTTTACTAAATACATAAGGGGCTATGCATGTATTGTAGTCATGGACAGAGGACCCAACAGGTCAGTCTGCCCTAAGGTAAATTAGGTGGCCGCGAAACCTTAGGCGGCTGCCTAGCTTGCCTAATTAGAGATGCGCCTCTGCCCATACATACTCAGATTGATTCATACACACACACACACACACACACACACACTGACCCATGCAAACACACACACACACACACTGACCCAAGCAAACATAGACTAACCAATACAGACACACACTCACAGACTGCCCCATATACATAAAGACGGACCCATACACAAACTCACAGAATGACCCATACACACAGACTGATACACAAAATAGTAGTTCATGCATACACCGACTGACCCATTCACACCCAGACAGACTCAAACACACAGAGTGATCCATACATACACAGACTGACCCATACACATATACACACTCACAGATTGATCCATACGCACACAATCACACTTACCCATACACGCAGAGACTGACCCATACAGGCACACACACTCACTCCCAGAATGACCCACACACAGACTGACCAAAACACACATACATTGACTGACCCAGGACTCCGACGGGTCCAACCTCAAGGACAGACGTCTGGCATCCCACTGATTCGGGAACGCGGTGTCACGGCTCTTAACACCACGCCGTAACCCACAGGATGCTCCAGCCAAACCCAGGTGTAAACTGCACTCACTCTAGTGGCGAATCCAGAAGCTAATCTCGGGAGGGGCACTGGCAGATCATTTTAAAGGACCACTATAGGCACCCAGACCACTTCAGCTTAATGAAGTGGTCTGGGTGCCAGGTCCAGTTAGGTTTAACCCTTTTTGCTGTAAACATAGCAGTTTCAGAGAAACCGCTATGTTTATAAATGGGTTAATCCAGCCTCTAGTGGCTGTCTCATTGACAGCCGCTAGAGGGCTTCCGCGCTTCTCACTGTGAAAATTACAGTGATAAGACGCCAGCGTCCATAGGAAAGCATTGATAATGCTTTCCTATGAGATGGGCTGAATGCGCATGCGCATTCAGCCGAAGAGGCGGAGAGGAGGAGGAGAGCTCCCTGTGCGGCGCTGGAATAAGAGGTAAGTTTAACCCCTTCCTCTCCATCCAGCCTGTGGGAGGGGGTCCCTGAGGGTGGGGGCACCCTCAGGGCATTATAGTGCCAGTTAAACGAGTATGTTTTCCTGGCACTATAGTGGTCCTTTAAGAAACAATCCAGGCACAACAACAACTACAGTAGTAGTTTTGGTGCCAGGAGTTGCTGTGGAGCCCTCCCAGAGTAAGTAGTCAAACCGTTTAAAAAAAATGTTTGATAACTTACCCAGGGTCTGCTGGGATAGGGGCTATAGTGTGTATGTGTCTGAGGAGTGCAGTGTGTGTGAGGGTCGCAGTATGTGTATGGAGGGGTAGTGCGTGTGTGAGAGGGGTGCAGTGTATGTATGGGGTAGCAATTTGTATATTGTGAGCAGTGTGTTTCTGTGTAAAGGGTGCAGTGTGTGTGTATTGGGAGCAGTGTGTTTGTGGGTGAGGGGTGCTATGTGTTTAAGGGGGGGCAGTGTGTGTATTGGGGACTATGTGTGTAAGGGGGGGGCTGTATGTATAAGGGGGCTGTATGTATAAGGGGGCTGTGTGTATAAGGGGGCTGTGTGTATAAGGGGGCTGTGTGTATAAGGGGGCTGTGTGTATAAGGGGGCTGTGTGTGTAAGAGGGGGGCTGTGTGTGTAAGAGGGGGGCTGTGTGTGTAAGAGGGGGGCTGTGTGTGTAAGAGGGGGGCTGTGTGTGTAAGAGGGGGGCTGTGTGTGTAAGGAGGGGGGCTGTGTGTGTAAGGAGGGGGGCTGTGTGTGTAAGGAGGGGGGCTGTGTGTGTAAGGAGGGGGGCTGTGTGTGTAAGGAGGGGGGCTGTGTGTGTAAGGAGGGGGGCTGTGTGTGTAAGGAGGGGGGCTGTGTGTGTAAGGAAGGGGGCTGTGTGTGTAAGGAAGGGGGCTGTGTGTGTAAGGAAGGGGGCTGTGTGTGTAAGGAAGGGGGCTGTGTGTGTAAGGAAGGGGGCTGTGTGTGTAAGGAAGGGGGCTGTGTGTGTATGGAAGGGCTGTATATTTGTGTGTGGTGCAGTGTGTAGGGGGTTATAGTTTGTGTGAGGGGATAGGGGGCAGATTAAAGATGTTTTTGTTTTAATTATTAAATAACTGAATAAATATAGATAATTTCCCCCCTCCCTTCTTACCTTTGCTGAGGGAGGGGGAGACATTGCTTTCTTTCCATCCCTGGCGGATCTAGTGGGGGAGTGAACTCTAACCTGCAGCTCAGACTAGAGTTCACTCTCGCGAGAACGGAGCATTGCCCTCCGGTCCATGAAGGCAAACAGCAGGGCTGGTGCTTGGATGGTGCTGGGGGGGAGAGGCAACTGTCCCGTTGGCCACCCCCTGGATCCGCCACTGACTCCCTCTAGGCGCCCGCGCCTGACAGCCAGCCTCTTAAAGGAACAGAACACCTGAAACATCTTAAAGGGTTAATCACTGTTTAATCAATGATATGTGAGAGGTGGATACCTCTCCCCTATATAAACCCAACTAACCTCTACCTCATTGCTCAATTATACTGTGCTCGTAGGTATATACACTTCTGTGAATCCTGTCTTATCCTATCTGCCTTATATACTGTTCCTGAACCTGCGCAGCCTGCCCTCGCCCTTGGCTTACCCTGACTACGAGACCGTCTTATCCTCAATTGGTACATCGCTTTGGACCAATCCAGACACACACTGCACTTCAGCTTGCTGAAATGCTTTATGGCTATAGAGTATCCATTTAAAAGTTCCATTTATAAAAGTGCCAATTTCATTGTGAAATTGGCACTTTTATCTTTAACAATTGGAACGCCTCCCCAGCTGTCAAACAGCTAGGGATATTCTCTTCCTACTTCCATTAGCTCTATTGAGCTAACGGAAGTAGCAGGTGCGTTCTACTAGATCGCGCCTGCAATCCCACTTTTCCTGTATTGTTTTTTTAAAATGTTTATTTTAGCGCATGCACGATCGCCTGCAACCTCCTAGACGGCCAGCCCGCACTCCTTCCCCCTGCCTGCTCCAAGCTCACCCTCCTTCCTCCTGACTGCTGCTGCAGACTCTCTGCTCTCCCTCCTGCAGTCTGTGAGTTAGAAAGCTATAGAGGACAAAATAATAGATAGGTGTATATAGGTTTAGATTGATAGATGTAAAGAGAGATAGATATAGATGGAGCTATAGATATAGATAGACATATAGTTATATAGATAAAAAGAGTTATAGAAACTTATAAAAGATAGATACGGAGAAAGATTGAAAAATATAGTTATACAGATAAATATAGATCGATATAGCTAAACAGACAGAAATATATAGATGAATAAAGATAGTTAGATAAAGATATATTGAGATAGATATAGATTGAGATATAAATATCAATATACACGTAGATAGACAGAGATAAAGGTGGATATAGATAGGTAGATAGCTATAGATAGATTATGTAGTTATGATATAGTTATTCATTTTACATACACTGAATTCCTGAAAAAGGAGAATGTAATAACATATATACACATATATATATATATATATAGACACACACAAGTAGAAAGGTATCACTCACGGTCTTCAGGTTAAAATTGATCATTGATCCTGATGAAAGTCCTGAGAGAGGACTGAAACGTTGATCCTGGCATCATGTTTTAAACTTGCTTAATAAAAGAAGATTTTTAACCTGAAGACCGTGAGTGCTACCTTTCTACTTGTATTTGGATATGTAAAGTCCCAGGGTGTACACCCAGCACCTACTATTTTTTCTATATAGCCTGTGTGCAATGATTTTTGCATCTATCTATCTATCTATCTCTATATATATATAAAAATCTAATAATATACAATAAAAGTGTATTTACTTTATTTCCCTGTAGTTGTGTGATATAGAAGTCACTTCCTGTGAAAAGGTGGAGGGATTACAAAGGCTGCAGTCATAAGAACTTCTTTTGAATCTTCTTTTGATCTTTTGAAGCGGTTTTAGATCATACTCCCAATGATTACACACATAACAATGTGCATGTATGTATTCATTGGGGGTATATATACTAAACTGTGGTGTTTTTTTTTTTTTTTGGTAAGTGTGGAGTGGTCCTTTAAAAGTTAGTCAGATATGTGTATCTTTTTTTTTAATCCAAGGGTAACGGATACTATCATAAAAATAAATGTCTCAATCTAATCTCAGTAGAAGGCTATATTCGTGACCTGCTGTTAATTTAGTGTCCCCAGCTAAAAAAGCTGCTAACGTTTATCCCAGCACTCACTGATGTATTTTATATTTTTTCTAAGAGCAAGATTAATGGACGATCAGACAACCAATACACAGCAATACATCATGTTAAATATATTTTGTGTATTTTACTAGTGTGGTGATACTGGTTTAATAGATCTTGGCAGTCCAACATCAAATAAGAAATTAATTATCGTCTACCTATAGTTTGATCAATAAGAGGCTAGGCCCCTTATCTTACACCAACAGCAATAAATATACCCAAGGGTTCCCTATAGCTAGACAAAAAATAAATAAATATAATTAATGTATTTGCCATGCAGTTACTTAACCTTAAAGTATGTAGAAAGTTGTTACTTTACCTTAAAGTATATAGAATGTGAGAAATGTTTCATTCAGATGTAGGACATTTAAATTACCGTTTAGAATCAAACAAAAGATTAAATAGAAAAGCATTACAGCGCATATCATTACCCAGCACCGAGAGAATATTCAATCTAGACTGCCACCTGGCTTCTATTTGGAATCATGAATTGCTCTGCAGAGTGTTCAAAAACCTTCATTTTATAACTGACATTTATTAATCTGCTGTATATGTTAAAAGCCAGGATATTGTGCATACTTAACCATTGTACACAGTGGCAGCAACCAATTTGTGTTTTAAGTGTGTCTTGTTTATCTCTAATTTAAATAAAAAAAATTATATAATCAATACATATTTATCTTAGAGACCTGAGATACGTGTGGGCAGCCATCAGAGTTGGACCACAGTGACAGGACAACATTGTTTCTTTGCAAACTACCACTCCCAAGGTACACAAGTGTCAGGGTGGTAGTCTGGTGCCTGGGACCAAGACAGTGTCCAGGCGGCGCATGGACCGGGACCCAGTATGCCTGATGTTCAGAGTAGGAGTCACAGTGTGGAGGGGGATTAGCAGGGTCTGGTGCAGGGTATCCGCACGCCCCCTGGTGTTGAGCACCAGCGTTTGTGCAGCCACATACCAAGACCCTGAATTAGCTTCAGCGGATACCAGGAGCATGGAAATTAGCAGACCTCCCAGGAGCTGTGTGTGTAAGAGGGGGGCTGTGTGTGTAAGAGGGGGGCTGTGTGTGTAAGAGGGGGGCTGTGTGTGTAAGGAGGGGGGCTGTGTGTGTAAGGAGGGGGGCTGTGTGTGTAAGGAGGGGGGCTGTGTGTGTAAGGAGGGGGGCTGTGTGTGTAAGGAAGGGGGCTGTGTGTGTAAGGAAGGGGGCTGTGTGTGTAAGGAAGGGGGCTGTGTGTGTAAGGAAGGGGGCTGTGTGTGTAAGGAAGGGGGCTGTGTGTGTAAGGAAGGGGGCTGTGTGTGTAAGGAAGGGGGCTGTGTGTGTAAGGAAGGGCTGTATATTTGTGTGTGGTGCAGTGTGTAGGGGGTTATAGTTTGTGTGAGGGGATAGGGGGCAGATTAAAGATGTTTTTGTTTTAATTATTAAATAACTGAATAAATATAGATAATTTCCCCCCTCCCTTCTTACCTTTGCTGAGGGAGGGGGGAGACATTGCTTTCTTTCCATCCCTGGCGGATCTAGTGGGGGAGTGAACTCTAACCTGCAGCTCAGACTAGAGTTCACTCTCGCGAGAACGGAGCATTGCCCTCCGGTCCATGAAGGCAAACAGCAGGGCTGGTGCTTGGATGGTGCTGGGGGGGAGAGGCAACTGTCCCGTTGGCCACCCCCTGGATCCGCCACTGACTCCCTCTAGGCGCCCGCGCCTGACAGCCAGCCTCTTAAAGGAACAGAACATCTGAAACATCTTAAAGGGTTAATCACTGTTTAATCAATGATATGTGAGAGGTGGATACCTCTCCCCTATATAAACCCAACTAACCTCTACCTCATTGCTCAATTATACTGTGCTCGTAGGTATATACACTTCTGTGAATCCTGTCTTATCCTATCTGCCTTATATACTGTTCCTGAACCTGCGCAGCCTGCCCTCGCCCTTGGCTTACCCTGACTACGAGACCGTCTTATCCTCAATTGGTACATCGCTTTGGACCAATCCAGACACACACTGCACTTCAGCTTGCTGAAATGCTTTATGGCTATAGAGTATCCATTTAAAAGTTCCATTTATAAAAGTGCCAATTTCATTGTGAAATTGGCACTTTTATCTTTAACAATTGGAACGCCTCCCCAGCTGTCAAACAGCTAGGGATATTCTCTTCCTACTTCCATTAGCTCTATTGAGCTAACGGAAGTAGCAGGTGCGTTCTACTAGATCGCGCCTGCAATCCCACTTTTCCTGTATTGTTTTTTTAAAATGTTTATTTTAGCGCATGCACGATCGCCTGCAACCTCCTAGACGGCCAGCCCGCACTCCTTCCCCCTGCCTGCTCCAAGCTCACCCTCCTTCCTCCTGACTGCTGCTGCAGACTCTCTGCTCTCCCTCCTGCAGTCTGTGAGTTAGAAAGCTATAGAGGACAAAATAATAGATAGGTGTATATAGGTTTAGATTGATAGATGTAAAGAGAGATAGATATAGATGGAGCTATAGATATAGATAGACATATAGTTATATAGATAAAAAGAGTTATAGAAACTTATAAAAGATAGATACGGAGAAAGATTGAAAAATATAGTTATACAGATAAATATAGATCGATATAGCTAAACAGACAGAAATATATAGATGAATAAAGATAGTTAGATAAAGATATATTGAGATAGATATAGATTGAGATATAAATATCAATATACACGTAGATAGACAGAGATAAAGGTGGATATAGATAGGTAGATAGCTATAGATAGATTATGTAGTTATGATATAGTTATTCATTTTACATACACTGAATTCCTGAAAAAGGAGAATGTAATAACATATATACACATATATATATATATATATATATATATATATATATATATATATATATATATATATATATATAGACACACACAAGTAGAAAGCAAGGTAGAAAACAGAGAAAGGTTGCGCCAATGATAAAAATATATAACCAGTAAAAGACTGTACAACAATAAAAATAATAAAAAGAAATATAATAAAAAAGTTCCAATGTGTGTCCGAAGATCAAATGGTTTTTAGTCTCTAAATCCGCTGTGGGGGTGGCTTCTCTAGTTGTTATGGTTCACACCGTCTTGTAATATGGAAGACACAAGAAAAGAGGACCAATCGTGCGGAGTGTATTACAGTAAAACGTAGTAGAATTAGATCTTAAGTATTACACTCACATTTAGATGAGCTATAGCCAGCTCTGGGTTTGTAGGCATACAGCGGAACAATCCCCGCTTATAGGATTTGTTGGTGCTTGTTAATGCTTGTCCTTCAGGGGTTTGGTCCAGCTTGCAGGAGAAGGAGATAAAAACAGCAGATAGTGCTCTCTGATGGTATTTTAAGTGATGAATAAAATAAGATAGAATATACTCACAAAAGGAGTGCAGGTCTTACTGCACTTTTTGGATAGCGTTAGTGGTATAATCCCCACTTCAGGATATGTAGTATAAAAATGCCAGGAAAAATAATAAAATTTATAGTTGTGTATAAAAAATGATAATGGTGCATATATCTAACCAAAAAATCATTTATTATTTAAAACACAATATAAAATAACCATAACGCGTTTCACCGCTGGGGCTTTATCAAAATGGTTTTACTTACAAGTAGAAAGGTATCACTCACGGTCTTCAGGTTAAAATTGATCATTGATCCTGATGAAAGTCCTGAGAGAGGACTGAAACGTTGATCCTGGCATCATGTTTTAAACTTGCTTAATAAAAGAAGATTTTTAACCTGAAGACCGTGAGTGCTACCTTTCTACTTGTATTTGGATATGTAAAGTCCCAGGGTGTACACCCAGCACCTACTATTTTTTCTATATAGCCTGTGTGCAATGATTTTTGCATCTATCTATCTATCTATCTCTATATATATATAAAAATCTAATAATATACAATAAAAGTGTATTTACTTTATTTCCCTGTAGTTGTGTGATATAGAAGTCACTTCCTGTGAAAAGGTGGAGGGATTACAAAGGCTGCAGTCATAAGAACTTCTTTTGAATCTTCTTTTGATCTTTTGAAGCGGTTTTAGATCATACTCCCAATGATTACACACATAACAATGTGCATGTATGTATTCATTGGGGGTATATATACTAAACTGTGGTGTTTTTTTTTTTTTTGGTAAGTGTGGAGTGGTCCTTTAAAAGTTAGTCAGATATGTGTATCTTTTTTTTTAATCCAAGGGTAACGGATACTATCATAAAAATAAATGTCTCAATCTAATCTCAGTAGAAGGCTATATTCGTGACCTGCTGTTAATTTAGTGTCCCCAGCTAAAAAAGCTGCTAACGTTTATCCCAGCACTCACTGATGTATTTTATATTTTTTCTAAGAGCAAGATTAATGGACGATCAGACAACCAATACACAGCAATACATCATGTTAAATATATTTTGTGTATTTTACTAGTGTGGTGATACTGGTTTAATAGATCTTGGCAGTCCAACATCAAATAAGAAATTAATTATCGTCTACCTATAGTTTGATCAATAAGAGGCTAGGCCCCTTATCTTACACCAACAGCAATAAATATACCCAAGGGTTCCCTATAGCTAGACAAAAAATAAATAAATATAATTAATGTATTTGCCATGCAGTTACTTAACCTTAAAGTATGTAGAAAGTTGTTACTTTACCTTAAAGTATATAGAATGTGAGAAATGTTTCATTCAGATGTAGGACATTTAAATTACCGTTTAGAATCAAACAAAAGATTAAATAGAAAAGCATTACAGCGCATATCATTACCCAGCACCGAGAGAATATTCAATCTAGACTGCCACCTGGCTTCTATTTGGAATCATGAATTGCTCTGCAGAGTGTTCAAAAACCTTCATTTTATAACTGACATTTATTAATCTGCTGTATATGTTAAAAGCCAGGATATTGTGCATACTTAACCATTGTACACAGTGGCAGCAACCAATTTGTGTTTTAAGTGTGTCTTGTTTATCTCTAATTTAAATAAAAAAAATTATATAATCAATACATATTTATCTTAGAGACCTGAGATACGTGTGGGCAGCCATCAGAGTTGGACCACAGTGACAGGACAACATTGTTTCTTTGCAAACTACCACTCCCAAGGTACACAAGTGTCAGGGTGGTAGTCTGGTGCCTGGGACCAAGACAGTGTCCAGGCGGCGCATGGACCGGGACCCAGTATGCCTGATGTTCAGAGTAGGAGTCACAGTGTGGAGGGGGATTAGCAGGGTCTGGTGCAGGGTATCCGCACGCCCCCTGGTGTTGAGCACCAGCGTTTGTGCAGCCACATACCAAGACCCTGAATTAGCTTCAGCGGATACCAGGAGCATGGAAATTAGCAGACCTCCCAGGAGCTGAATAGGGAGGCTCTGCAGCAAGATTGTATCCAGTACTAGAAACAAGGCAAGACTAGAGATAGGCACCAAACATGAAAACAAGACAGAACTAATAGAACCCAGAACCAGAGAAGGATAGTAAGCTAAACCCAGAACATATACACAAGACATGAGGAAAACATGACTGGACAGGACTGTACATGGGCTGGGTATACAAACTAAAACAAGACAAGACAAGACAAGACAAGATAACATAGGCAAAACAAGAGGAGAAATAACTAAGTAGTACATATGAAAATCATTGGGATTTAGTCACACTATATGATCATACATTGCATAAGCCTGCCAACAACGCCAATGTACCCCATATCTGGCAGGTCCTACACTGCCTAATGTATGCTAAAACATCCTAAGTAGACATATATAGCACTTACCTGCAAGAAAGGTTAGAAGCTTTGAGCAGCTGCCTGCAGGACTCTGAAACAGAAAGGAATGATGGAAAACAAACGGGTGTGGCAACATAAAACAAACATTTAAAGGAAACCTGGAGACTGGGGCGAACTATAGGAATGAACCCAGAAATCCCAGCATAAAGAAAACCAGACATAGAATAGAAAACCAAAAACCCAAGAAAGCTAAGCAAGAATAGCAAAAAGAGTACTGGATACCAGAAGCCAAGTCCAGACATCAGAACAGAGCAGAGCAGATCATGACAACACGTCCTGAGGAGATCTGGTAATGGTAAGCAATGGTAAGATGTAAGGAAGTTATTATTATTTATATAGCGCCAATATATTCTTCAGCAGTTTACAATCATAGAATGGGGATAATTGACAACAAGTAATGGACAATCACAAATTTACAGAGACAGGAGGTGACGAAGACCCTGCTTAAACAAGCTTACAATGTATGTACTTATACAAGGTCAAAATTGGGTCTATTCCACAACTTGGTAGGGCGGCGGAGAATCATCAAAAAAACAACAAAAAGGTGGGGGAAAAGAGACACTTATTTAAACTACATATATCGTGTTGAGCTACATAAAACACTCCCAAGTTAGCTTCTCACTGGCAGTCACCGTGTAGGACAGGAAGGCTTTGACAAGATGGTGGAGGAGGGTGAGCTGTTTCATACAGACTGGTCTTCGGCCACAGGTTTGGCACCTGCATGCTGAGTCAGTTTGACCTTTGAAGCAAATGAACTCTATGAAGGGCAAAACTTTAACAAGGTGCTAAACTTGCTTGTCCTTCTAAATAAAGTTACAGCAGCCGACTGAGGAAGCTTGGATACAAGCGAAACGTGTTTTGTCAACTTAAAAGTACTGTACCAACTGGGACTCAGTAAATATTGATTTTAGCATTCATTGGTATATATAAATTTAATAAATTGGTTTTATTGGATTTGTCTGGTGTTCAGATTGGTCCGGCAGCAAGCATCTATATGTATCTAAAGGGGATGTGTCACCCCACAAAGTGACACCCAGCCTTCCTACCTTGGGGCCAGGATTTTAAGGTTCTGCTTAAGGTGAGCTTAATAACAACTCTAACTATCTGTTAAGTGCATAAGACCCAGACAATCTACACTATTGTATGTTTTTTTTCTTCCTTCCTATCCCATTAGAGGTGTGATGCTGCCTTTAAGAGCATGAAGGTGCTGTCAGTGTGTCAGTGTCTACTGGGCCAGTTTTCCACAGGCTCATGTCCATGTGGGTTGTTCAATTACTATCTATAAAACAAAAGGATTCTGTAGCATCTTCACTATATTTTCTTTTTTATGCTCTTGTATTTCATATATTCCATTTTCTACTGTACTATAGAGGGGTAAGCTATTTATGCATGTTTATGATTGATTTTCTCTAGAAGCGTTTCACTGTAATATAGGCTTATAACCTATATAATGTCACGATACCTTACCTGTCCTCCTCGGACCCACGCACCACAGCGTCCTCCTTCACTGAGCGGCACGGCACTTCTGACGCCGGCCGCTCACTCAGAGCGGAATTTCTAAGTTCGGCGCATGCGCGCCACGGCCGTCGGCTCGAAGCCGACAAGGTCCTGACGCGGCCACGCCCCCGGACCTTTTGGGGGCGTGGTTTTAAGGCTACACACACCACACTATAAAAGGGCTGCCCTGACAGCAGTAAGACGCCCTAGTGTGGTTCTTGCTGGTTCCCCTAGTGCTATTTCTGTGACATTCGTATTCTATCCTGGTATTTGACTTTTGGCTCCTCTATTTGACTATTCTACTCTCTGGTTCCCTGTACTTTGGCTTGCTTATCGTTATTCCCGTCTTCTGTTATCCCTTGACCTCTGGCTATCCCATTTGACTACTCTAACGTGAGTCCGGCCATTCTAAGGTCCGGTATACGTTCTATAGTTAGGTTACACTCTGCGAGAAGGGGTCACTGTCGTGACATTACACTAGGGCCATGGACCCTGCAGGTGTTAACCCTCTTGGACTTGGTACGGACAATAGGTTTGAGGAACTGGACCATCGTATGGACCAGATCGCCCTCGCCGTACAGACGTTAATTAACCGTACTGCTTATCTCCAGCCGGAGGAGCAGACTCCTAGTCAGAGACCCCAGGAGCATCCCATGGAAGTGCTACCTACAGACACTTCCAATCAGGCTACAGCACCTCTCAGGTATGGGGGTGATCCTAACGGATGCAGGGGGTTCTTGAACCAGATAAGCATCTATTTTGAACTCCATCCTAGAGCTTACCCTACCGATAGGGCTAAGATTGGGTATATTATCACCCTGTTAGTAGATAGAGCTTTAACCTGGGCTAATCCCTTGTGGGAGAATGACAACCCAATAGTCTTTAATTATACTAACTTTGTTGCAGCTTTCAGGAGAACTTTTGATACCCCAGGCAGAAAAACTAACGCTGCCAAATCCTTATTACGTCTAAGACAAGGTACCCGTTCTCTAGTAGACTATGCTTTGGAGTTCCGTACTTTAGCTGCAGAAGTCAGATGGAACGAAAAAGCATTTGTGGATGTGTTCCTAAATGGAGTGTCTGATAGAATCTTAGATGAAGTGGCCACAAGAGATTTACCAGACACTCTAGAGGAATTAATAACATATCTGGCTCATATTGATGAACGCCTTAGGTATAGGCAGAATACCAGAGAGAGACCTAGGAGAGTACCGGAACGTCTTGCTCTGACCTATCCCGCGTCAGAGACCCCTCCAGAACCCATGCAATTAGGGGCTACAAGATTGTCTGAGACAGAGAGACAATACCGTAGGAGGGAAGGTTTATGTTTATATTGTGGCAGGAAGGGACATACACGAGTGAATTGTCCTAGCCGACCGGAAAACTCTCGCACCTAAGTCCGCAGGGGGGACAGGCCTTGGGTGTTATGTGTATGTCCTCCTTCAATGATAAAAAAGATCTCCGGCTTCTTCTACCTATTACTCTAGAATGGGAGGGAAAGAAAGTATCCACCCTTGCTTTAATTGATTCTGGGGCTGCCGAGAATTTTGTAGATCACTTATTCGGGCAGAAAAATACTCTCCCATTCCAAAAAAGATCTGCACCCTTGGCCGTTGAGGCCATAGATGGTAGACCATTATCAATACCTCTTATTACCCAGGAAACCATTCCCCTGGTATTATCTACAGGTCTTCTTCATAGGGAGGTTATCACCTTGCAACAGATAACATCTCCTATCTTTCCTGTAATCCTTGGGTTTCCTTGGTTAGCCCAGCATAATCCGTTGATTGATTGGGAAAAGAGGGAGATTATTAAATGGGGAGAATCTTGTCACAGTAAATGCATTACTCCGATTAAACCAGTGGGGTTAATCAATATACCTACTATCAGGGGAGGGCTGGCAGCCTTAGGCCTGGGGGGCAAAACCAGTCAAGTGGCCCATTGCGCCACCAAATCAGTTCACCATCCATGCCCACCTTTTTCTGGTTTTATAACGGATGTTATTGATGTTATGCTAATCAGTAGCTCTTTGCCATACCCGCTCCTTCACGGCTCTGACTTTCAATGTTGTCAGAGCACAGGCTGAGAATCTCTGAGCCTGTGCTCTGACTCACTAACTGAGCGCCGGAACCACGAGGGAGAGGATTTGATCTGACTGCACCTACTGCTGGTGCGCACCAGTGGACCACCAGCGAATCGTTTAAATTAAATATGCTGGTGTACCCAACTTGTGAGCTGTGTTGGCCGCCGGGCGCCTCTGTTGTCATGGCACCCTGCGTGACCGCACAGCTTGCCCACCCTAACGGCTGGCCCTGCTGACACACACTGACGTTACTCCTTAGACATCCCTCAATATTAATACAGACATCAGAGTAAACACCAATAAACTGTGGAAACAGAGCTGATCCCCCCAAATTTATAAAGGTTTGCTTAGAGGATTTATTCAAGATTAAATCATGCCTCCTCCTCTCTGTAGGCTGGGAGGAAGTGAAGAGTAATCACAGTCTCCCAGCACAACGCCACCTGTGGCTGCTGGGGAACAGCTGTTTAATGTAATGCTTGCAGGACGGCCAGCTGCCGCAGAACCTCTTTGTTTCCGTCTCTGCAAAGGGCTCTAGGCACTGCTTGTTGTGAGTGTGAGCCACTGTAAATTAGGGGCAGAGGGCACTTGCACTGCGGTCAAGACGGGTCTGGGCAGGAGGAGAGTGCAGTGCAATCAGTGCACTCCCCTCCTGTGGGTCACCAGTAGACTGGTGCACCTGCCCAGGATCAGAGCCGGTGCAAGGATTTTTGCCGCCCTAGACAAAATATACATTTGCCGCCCCCCCATGTGACATCACAATGCCCCACCCATATGATCTGCCATATGAACTAACGCCAGTGCTGCACACAGTGTGTGTTTACATTAAAAAGCCTGCAGGGACCAGCTTTAGACACCAGAACCACTTCATTAAGCTATAGTGTCCCTTTAATGTGAGGTAAATTATAGATTAGTGTCACTAATAATATACTAGATTGCCTACTTACAATTAGATGAGGATGATGATGGGCTGCAGTTTGGCTCCACTCGTCTGGTGTAGAACAGGACCTCTGGAGGCTGTTTGCAACTATGGTCACAACATTCAACGTTCTGGGAGAATTGGAAGCAGCTCCATTTTTTGGGGGCCTCTTACACAGCTCAAGGTCTGGGCCCCAGTGCCTGACGGTGAGTATGCCCATAAGGCCCACTCATAAGTCCACTTATATGTTCCACCCACCCATGAGCTCGCTCACAGGGAGTGGAGTGTGTAGGGGATGTGTTATGTGATCTCATATGTGTGCTTATGGTATGTAGTGTATATGGATGCCAGTTTGTGCAGGTGATGCAGTGTGTTTGTGTGTAGTGGAAGCAGTGTGTATTTGTGTATAAGGGATGTATTATGTGTTTCTGGTTGTGTGTGAGGGATGCATTGTGTGAATCTGTGTTTGTATGCATAAGGGATGCAAGGTGTGTGTCTGTATGTGTGTGCATTGAGTGTAAGAGATGCATTGTGTTTCTGTGTGTATGTAAGAAAAACAGTGTGTGTGTTTGCATGTGTGTGTAAGGGTTTGCATTGTATGTTTCTGTGTATGTGTGCAAATGATGCATTGTCTTTGTGTGTAAGGGTTGCATTGTGTGTGTGTGTAATGGATGCATTGTGTGTTTCTCTGTGTGTAAGTGAAGCATGTTCTGTTTCTGTGTATGTATAGGGATGCATTGTGTGTTTCTGTGTATGTATAGGGGTGCATTGTGTGTTTCTGTGTATGTATAGGGGTGCATTGTGTGTTTCTGTGTATGTATAGGGATGCATTGTGTGTGTGTGTGTGTGCGCGTAGTGTTAAAGAGCTCCCTGTCTTGCCCCCTGTCCTATAGAGCTGTCCCTTCTGTCCCTTAGAGCTCTCCCCTGCCCCTTAGTGGTCTCTCCTCTCCCCCATACCTCCCCTAGCGGCCTCTTCTCACACTCACCCACCCTCCCTGTGCTCTTCTCATCCCCCCTCCACCCTCCCTGTGTTCTTCTCACTCCTCCCTCTGTGTGTTCTCACCCCCCCTGTGTTCTTCTTACCCCCCTCCTCCCTGTGTTCTTCTTACTCCCCCCCTTGTTCTTCTTATTACTCCCCCCTTCTTCTTACCCCCCTTCTTCTTCTTAACCCTCCTACTTCTTCTTACCCCCTCCTTCTTTTTCTTACCCCTTCCTTCTTCTTACCCCCCCTTCTTCTTCTTACCCCCTTCTTCTTCTTACTCCCCCTCTTCTTCTTACCCCCTTCTTCTTCTTACCCCCCTCTTTTTCTTATCTCCCCTCCTTCTTACTTCCCCCTTCTCTTACTCTCCCCCTCCCCTCTTTTTACTCTCCCCCTCCCCTCTTTTTACTCTCCCCCCTCCCCTCTTCTTACTCTCCCCCCTCCCCTCTTCATACTCTCCCCCTCTTTTTACTCTCCCCCTCCCCTCTTTTTACTCTCCCCCCTCCCCTCTTCTTACTCTCCCCCCTCCCCTCTTCTTACTCCCCCCTTCCCTCTTCTTACTCCCCCCCTCCCCTCTTCTTACTCTCCCCCTCCCCTCTTCTTACTCTCCCCCCTCCCCTCTTCTTACTCTCCCCCCTCCCCTCTTCATACTCTCCCCCCTCTTTTTACTCTCCCCCTCCCCTCTTTTTACTCTCCCCCCTCCCCTCTTCTTACTCTCCCCCCTCCCCTCTTCTTACTCCCCCCTTCCCTCTTCTTACTCCCCCCCTCCCCTCTTCTTACTCTCCCCCCTCCCCTCTTCTTACTCTCCCCCCTCCCCTCTTTTTACTCTCCCCATCCCCTCTTCTTACTCTCCCCCTCCCCTTTTCTTACTCTCCCCCTCCCCTTTTCTTACTCTCCCCCCTCCCCTCTTCTTACTCTCCCCCCCTCCCCTCACTCTCCCCCCTCCCCTCTTCTTACTCTCCCCCCCTCTTCTTACTCTCCCCCCCTCCCCTCTTCTTACTCTCCCCCCTCCCCTCTTCTTACTCTCCCCCCTCCCCTCTTCTTACTCTCCCCCCCTCCCCTCCCCTCTTTTTACTCTCCCCCCTCCCCTCTTTTTACTCTCCCCCCTCCCCTCTTCTTACTCTCCCCCCCTCCCCTCTTTTTACTCTCCTCCCCCCCCCCTTCTTCTTACCCCCTCCCCTGTAGGTGGCCGAGCTGCACTCCTGTCCGCGGTCCCGGCCGGAGTGATAGGAAGGTGCTCAGTGTGCACCTTCCTGTCAGTCCGGCCGGGTACAGGAAACAGAAAGTCCTGTTCCGCGCGGAACAGGAGTTTCTGTTTCCTGTACCCGGCCGGACTGACAGGAAGTGCACACTCAGTGTGCACCTTCCCATCACTCCGGCCGGGACCGCGGACCGGAGACCGGCTCGGCCCCGCTACAGGGGAGGGGAGGGAGGGGAGAAGCTGCTGCAGCCGTCTGAGCGCTCTTTACAGAGCGCTCGGCGGCTGCAGCATTTAAAGGGCCGGCCCGCCGCGGCCGGTCCTAAAATAATTTCGGGCGGCCTGGGGGGCAATTGCCTCCCTGCCCCCCGGCCCAGCCCGCCCCTGCCTACTATGGAACCATTGACCACTCAAATACCCAACCAATATATTGATATTAAAGATGTTTTTGAACCTAAAGAGGCAGAAAAATTACCTCCTCATCGTCCCTACGATTGTTCTATTGAATTGTTACCCGGCACTATGCCTCCACGAGGTACAGTTTATCCCCTGTCGATAGCCGAGAATAAAGTATTAGAGGAGTACATTGCCGAGAACTTAAAGAAGGGGTTTATCACTAAATCTTCATCGCCTGCGGGCGCTGGGTTTTTCTTTGTATCTAAGAAAGAGGGGGATTTAAGACCCTGTATTGATTACAGAGGGTTAAATAAGATTACTATACGTAATGCTTATCCTATCCCCTTAGTGACTGAGCTATTTGACAGGTTGAAAGGAGCTACTGTCTTTTCTAAACTGGATTTGCGGGGAGCATATAATTTAATCAGAATAAAAGAAGGGCATGAATGGAAGACTGCTTTTAATACTCGTTATGGTCATTATGAGTATCGAGTTATGCCTTTCGGGTTATGCAACGCCCCAGCAGTCTTCCAGGACTTCATTAACGATGTGTTACGAGACTTTTTACAAATGTTTGTAATAGTATACTTGGATGATATCCTGATTTACTCTAAAAACATGAACGAACACTATGAACATGTCAGATTGGTTCTTTCAAAGTTATTAGAGAATGGTCTCTATTGTAAACTGGAGAAATGTTTGTTCCACAAGGAAGAAGTGCATTTCCTGGGATATATCATTTCTAGTACGGGTTTCAAAATGGAGCCGAAAAAGTTAGAGGCCATTCAGCAATGGCCCTTACCAATTGGACTTAAAGCAATCCAACGCTTCTTGGGGTTTGCCAATTACTATAGGAAATTCATTAAAGGATTTTCTTCAATAACAGCCCCTATTACTGCTATGACTAAGAAGGGAAGGAATCACAGGGAATGGTGCATAGAAGCTAAGAGAGCTTTTGATTCATTAAAAGAAGCCTTTTCCTCAGCACCAGTGTTACGACATCCTGATCCTTCTCGTCCTTTTATACTGGAGGTAGATGCATCCGAGTCAGGGATAGGAGCAATACTATCTCAAAGACCTTCGGATGATCAACCATTGCATCCATGTGGGTTTTTCTCTAAGAAATTAACAGAAACTGAGAAAAGATACGATATAGGGGAGAGAGAGTTGTTGGCAATTATTTCTGCCCTTAAAGAATGGCGATACTTGCTTGAAGGGTCAACCATCCCTGTTACCATTTTTACAGATCATAAAAACCTCTCTTACTTCAGTGAAGCCAAGAAAATGTCTGACAGACAAGTACGTTGGTCTTTATATCTCAATCGTTTCAATTATATTGTTACATATAGGCCAGGGTCAAAAAATATTAAGGCTGATGCCCTATCCCGTCAATATGAACCTTTTACATCCTCCAATGAAGTTATGTCCTCTTTAATCCCTAAGAATCGTATTGTCGCCACTGTCTATGCTAGAGTCTCATCGGGATTAATAGAGGAAATCTCTACATTCCAAGATCGCACTACCTTGACTGTTCCACAAGGAAAACTATATGTGCCATTAGCCTATCAGGATAGAGTACTATCCCTCATGCATGACTCCAAAATGGCAGGACATCAAGGGATACATAAAACCACATCATTGCTGGCGGAACGGTTCTGGTGGCCTTCCTATAAGAAGGATGTTTGTGAGTTTGTCCTTGCTTGTGGTATTTGTTCCGCTACTAAATCTCCTAAGGGTCGTCCTATAGGACTCCTCATGCCCTTGCCTATTCCGGAGACTCCATGGTCGAGTATTGCCATGGATTTTGTAGTAGACCTACCCCCTTCTAAGAACTACACTGTCATATTAACGATAATTGACAGATTCTCCAAGATGTCTCATTTGGTCCCTCTTTATAAATTACCTACATCATCTGAACTGGCTTCTTTATTTATAAGAGAGGTGGTCCGTTTACATGGGGTACCCCATGATATTGTCTCTGATAGGGGACCTCAATTTATTTCTCGTTTCTGGAAAGCGTTTTGTGGACAGTTGGGAATCAAACTTAACCTTTCCTCTTCTTATCATCCCCAATCTAATGGTGTTACGGAAAGGATGAACCAATGCCTGGAACAATACATCCGTTGTTTCACTTCGGTTCATCAAGATAACTGGGCAGACTTGTTATCATGGGCAGAATTTGCTCACAACCATCATGTCCATGAATCCACTTTACACAGCCCCTTTTTTTTTATCAATTATGGGTTTAACCCTACGACTTTACCAAGTTCCGTTCATTCTACAGGAGTGCCAAGTGTGGATGACACCGTTAGGAATATGAGGGAAACTTGGTTAGGGGTTAAACAAATCTTGACTCAAAAGGCTAGTGTGTACAAAGCTAATGCGGACAGGCATCGGAAACCTGCTCCCACGTTCGTGATCGGGGATAAAGTGTGGTTAAGTACCCGTAACATTAAACTTAAGGTCCCATCTATGAAATTTGCTCCCAGATTCATTGGTCCATTTCAGGTCCTCAAACGTGTCAACCCTGTTTGTTACAGTCTTCGTTTACCCTCTAATATGAAAATACCGAATTCGTTTCATGTCTCACTTCTCAAACCATTAATATGTAATCGGTTTACTCGTAATACCCCTCCTCCTCTTCCTGAAGTTGTGGAGGGACAAAACGAATATGAAGTGAGGTCTATTTTGGGTTCTCGTTTTTCTAGGGGTATACTTCAATACCTTTTAGACTGGAAGGGTTATGGTCCTGAGGATCGTTCGTGGGTGGACGCTTCTGATGTGCACGCCCCTCGCCTGGTTCGTTTGTTTGAAAGGAGGCGTTCTAACCGCCCTGGGGGCGGTCCTTGTGGGGGGGGTACTGTCACGATACCTTACCTGTCCTCCTCGGACCCACGCACCACAGCGTCCTCCTTCACTGAGCGGCACGGCACTTCTGACGCCGGCCGCTCACTCAGAGCGGAATTTCTACGTTCGGCGCATGCGCGCCACGGCCGTCGGCTTGAAGCCGACAAGGTCCTGACGCGGCCACGCCCCCGGACCTTTTGGGGGCGTGGTTTTAAGGCTACACACACCACACTATAAAAGGGCTGCCCTGACAGCAGTAAGACGCCCTAGTGTGGTTCTTGCTGGTTCCCCTAGTGCTATTTCTGTGACATTCGTATTCTATCCTGGTATTTGACTTTTGGCTCCTCTATTTGACTATTCTACTCTCTGGTTCCCTGTACTTTGGCTTGCTTATCGTTATTCCCGTCTTCTGTTATCCCTTGACCTCTGGCTATCCCATTTGACTACTCTAACGTGAGTCCGGCCATTCTAAGGTCCGGTATACGTTCTATAGTTAGGTTACACTCTGCGAGAAGGGGTCACTGTCGTGACATATAACACTTACTTATAGCCTCTCACACTGCCAACTCAAAATACAAAGTGAAAACAAAAATATTAGGAGGTGCGCTCAATCTATTAAAGTGGAAATATTATACCTAACATAAATATTGTAGTGTTGTTTAGTTTAAAATTAATATTCCAATATGCATGTAAAGAAATAAACAGATACGTGACGTTTTTTCTAACTTCAGCTGATGCTGAAGTCACGTAACTGCATGTAGCTGAAGTAGTCAGAGGGAGTGGGTGTAATTACTTGCCTCAGGCTATCGAAGCTGAGTATGGTGTCCACCTGCCACAGGTGATGGAGTCTTTGGAGCCCAGCCCTTTCTAGATTTTTAGATAACTGTGGCCTCATGCCCAGCGAAAACTGTCTGTTTTGATAGACAGGTGTCATTTGGGAAGGGCTGTTCGCTAATTTGAATTTTCCACATGTCTGGTCCTAAATGTCTAGGGCGTTGAGTATCGATGGGCAATTCATCCATAATAAGGCCCGGGAGGGCCTGTCTAGCCACATGTACAGGTTGGGGATATCGTGTTTCATTAGTCTGCTTCTATGTCTGCCCATCTGTGTTCCCCTGGGGGTGCGTGTCCCCCCACTGTCTATTGGGCGGTATAACAGGCGTCTCGCCAGTCTGTCGTTTTTGCTGCCAAATGATGGCATCTATTGTAGTCTGTAGGGAAGTTAGGTCTGCTTTGGTCACTTTAATGGGGAGTGCCTGGAACAGGAACAGTAAGCTAGGTAAAATATTTATTTTTATGCAATGTATACGTCCTATCCATGAGAGGTTTTTCCTACAATTTTCCTATTTCAAGCTTTAATGTCTGTAATAGGGGAATGTAATTATTAGCATATAATTGAGAGTGTGTCTTTCCTATGGTGACTTCTAAGTATCTAAAGGACTTTTTGAGGGGTATGCTGTGGGTTGACATCAATTGGGCTGCCAGTCCGGTATGTGAAAGGGCAATGCACAGGATTTCTCACAGTTGATTTTGAAGCCTGAGACTTTGCTAAAGTCATTTATTAGCTGGATTAAGGGTGGTAATGATTGTGTGGGGTGTTGCAATGAGATAAGGATGTTGTTTGCGTAAGTGGCTGTTTTATAGCATTTGTTACCTAGTGCAAAGCATCTAAAGGACCTATTGTTGATAGTGTGTAGGAGTGGTTCGATTGAAATGGCGAACAGTGTCGATGAGAGTGGGCATCCTTGATGTGTGCCATTGTGGATCGGGAAGGATAGACCCTGGGCCCCCAGCAGTCCCAATTGTACCTGGAGGCTAGAGTACAGGGCCTGTATCGTCATCACCATGGCAGGAGGGGGTCCCCAATGATTTAAAAGACTAAATAGATACAGTCAGTCAACCCTATTGAATGTCTTCTCTGCGTCCAATGAAAGGAGCAGAGAAGGCCCCCGTCCCACCTCTGCGTGCCAAGCCAGATCAACAGCCCTCCAGGTGTTTTCATAGAGCTGCCGGCATGGCATGAACCCCATTTGATCCGCATGGATCCATCGGGTCTCTGTCCCCTTTTGGGAGTAGAATGATGTTCACTAGGGTCATGTCGGGTAGTAGGGCTCAAGTCTCTCAGGTCGAGTCTCTCAGGTCGAGTCAAAAACACGAAGCAAGTGTGGTATGAGAATGTCCCCGAATGTCTTATAGTAGCTCCCTGTGAAGCCGTCTGGCCCTGGGGCTTTACCTAGTCACCTACCCACCCCCCCAAAAATTAAAGTACTACCTAGCCCCCTCACTCTAAAAATAGTGAGGGGGAGACCATAAATCTAAATCCCTGTAAATAAATAAAATACTTACCATTTGATGTCTTCTTTTTTCTAAGATCTTTTCTTTTCAGCCCCAAAAAGGCAAAATAAAAAAAAACACAATACCCGTTAAACTTATAAAATAAGTTAATAGATGCCCCACCATGGGGACATTTTTTAGAATGGGGTGCTCACCGTTTAGTAGATATGCCCCAATTCGCTCTGTCCCGAGTAGTGGTATTCGGGAGATTTTAATCTCCCTTATGCTAGTATGGGGGTCATATTGACCCCCATAGAGTGAGGGAGGACATGGGGGGCTTAGGAAGTGGCGGGGAGCACTGCGCTATCTAGTGTGGACAGATGACCTGGGACTTCATCTACCCACACAAAGATGGCGGCGCCCAGGACCTAGGTCCGGGCAAAAAATAAAGATTAAAAAATAGGTAAGATGGGGGGCTTAGGGGCATTTGTGGGTGACTAGGAGGACAATTAGATGTAGTGGAGTCGGGAGGGGGGTTAAACAAATGGATTTGGCCATGACAGTGCCGCTTGAAGATATTCCACTATATTTGGCACTTCTTCTATTTTACATATTTTTCATCATTTCTGAATATCCTAAGGTGCTACATATTATCAGATAAACTTAGCTTGACAAATGGCACTACATTTGCAATGTATATTTTAAGTTTAGCAAAGGGTCATTCAATTAAAGTTTGGAAATCAGATTTAGATTTTTTTTTGTTTTTTCGGGTATTATATATGAGATATGTGTCATATTTGGTCTTAGATTAACTGTGTGGATTATAAAGAGATCAAACACATATATCCGCAACAATCCGTTTTGAGAGCCAAAATGAATTGATAGCGGATTTCTATTTTCTTTACAAAAAAATATTTTGGGACGGAATAACTGGTACCTTGCTAATAGAATGAGTACTAGGTTTTGCTGGTATTTGTGTCCCTTTTATTTTATCTGTTTGTAAATGTATGTAAATTTGCTTGTAACATATTTTGTTTTGTATGCAGTGACAATTTTTTTGTTCATTATATATTATAAATATAAGAAACATGTTAACGAAGAGACTTATAAATAAGTACTGTGATTTTAATAGGTACTTGTGTTAAACTGTTCTATGTGATTTTTAATCTTATCTGGTGGGGATAACCTAAGGCACCCCATTTATAAATTTCCTTGGCGGTGGTAGTTTAAAGGTGTGAGTGGTGTTAGAGGGGATTTTTATCATTAGTTTCAGTTATGTGATAATTTTAACCCTTTCACGTACTAAAAAAAGGCATGTGTCTGTTTGAGAGTGGTGGTATTGATGATGACACCCATGCCAGACCAGTAATTGCCTACTTTGCCATGCTGTCTCTGATTTTCTACTGCAGCTCACTTAAGTTGATTGGAGGTTTGCCACCAGTTTCCTTCGCCGTCTTACTCAGCAAGCCGAGTTTATTTTTAACCTCCGTCTTACTGTCATAATACCCATGTTCCTCACAGATGATGTATGTTTGTGACATCTAACACTGAACAGACTGTCCCTGACCTTACCCCATACAGAATTTTCTTAGAAGCACAGACTCTTGCTTCTAAAGGTGAAAACATAGTTTCTGAGTGTTTAGTAGCTCTGGTTACTTAGTAGTAATGGCTGTAAACACAGGTGTTCCATAATCTACAATTGCCTTAGTGTCTGAATGGCTACCTGCTTTACGTCAGTTTACTTCTTTCGCCCTTACCTTCTCTTTACTTTTCTTCCTATCTAAAAGTTTTTATTTTTCTGTCTCCAACACTCACACTCTCTTTCATAATCATTTCTCTCCATTCTTTCTTTTTCATTCTTTAGCACTCACATGCCAACTCACCCAACTATGTCAGCTTTCCAACAGCTGTAGCAGGGTACCCATCGGCATCATTCTGTCTTGCTGAGTAATACTGTGAGCCACTCCTGTGTCAGTGTTTTTACAGAAGTCCCTATCCAGCAACATTTTAATGCTGTTGTACACCATTCAAGTGTCAATGTTGAAGCAGAATTCTCTGTTCAGGGGCATGACAGTGACAATATGTGCCCCCCAAGATGTTAATATTGATGCCATATGTTCATCACTGAGTCCACATGTCCGTGTTGAAGCACTGCATCAATTCTGGCATCATATTGATGATATGAGACGCTAGCCATATTTATAGGCGCTCATTGTAGAGCTCAGTAGGCTCAATACCCTCTTGTGGTGTTTAGTTACCGGAGAGTCTGTACCTGTGTGTTACTGATTTATCTGTTTTTTACCTTAGCCTATACGTTGATTTTGCTGATCTCTCCTGCTCTCACCGTGGCTTATTCTCACTCCGTTTTTATTCTGCTCTCCTTTGACCTTGGCTTACTATCCTTACCTTTTTGTGTCACTTTACCCCACTCCCTCTAGCATGTAAGTGTCACATCCTGTTCCTAGCTGCGGATCATTCTGGCAATGGCTTCTGGTATCCAGTACTCTTTTTACAATTCTTGTTTAGATTTTCTTGGGTTTTCTATTCCATGTCTGGTTTTCTTTATGCTGGGTTTTCTGGGTTCATTCCTGTATTCTGTTCCTGGAATTCCCAGTCTTGTGGATTCCTTTAAATCTTTGTTTTATGTTGCCACACCCGTTTCCTTTTCCATGATTCATTTTGTTTTAGTTTGTTCCTGTAGGCAGTTGCTCAAGTCTTCTGCCCTTTCTTGTAGGTAAGTGCTTTATGTGCTTTATTATGGTTATTATTATTATTATTATTATTATTGCCATTTATATAGAGCCAACAGATTCCGTAGCACTTTACAATATTTTGAGAGGGGGGATGTAACAATAAATAGGACAATTACAAGAAAACTTACAGGAACAATAGGTTGAAGAGGACCCTGCTCAAACGAGCTTACAGACTATAGGAGGTGGGGTATTAGAAACATTAGGACAGGAAATATCAAGTAGGAGTGAAGCAGAGCTGGAGGAGAGAGCAAAGCACTGTCCCATAGGAGAGAGCAAGAGACAGGCATGTAAGGTAGAGATTACTCTGGGAGGCCATAAGCTTTCCTGAAGAGATGGGTTTTAAGGCCCTTCTTAAATGATTGAGAGTCTGATGGCAGTAGGCAAGCTATTCCATAGGAGAGGAGCCGCCCGCAAGAGGTCCTGCAAGCGCGAGTTGGCCGCACGGGAGCGAGCAGCGGTCAGGAGGTGGTCACGGGCAGAGGGGAGGGTACGAAGAGGGGCATACCTATGGATCAGTGAAGAGATATAAGAGGGGCTGGAATTGTTCAGTGCTTTAAATTCATTTTAGTTATGTCTCCTCTTGTTTTGCCTATTATATCTTGTCTTATTTTATTTTGTATTCCCAGTCCATGTACAGTCCTGTCCTGCCCATGTCATGTTAATGTTTCCCTTATGTATTGTGTACATTTTCTGGGTTTAGCTTCCTATCCTTCTCTGGTTCTGGGTTCTACTAGCTCTGTCTTGTTTTCATGTTTGGTGTCTGTTCTAGTCTTGCCTTGTTTCTGTACTGGATACATTCCTGCTGCAGAGCCACCCTATTCAGTTCCTGGGAGATCTGCTTTTTTCCAAGCTCCTAGTTCCTGGGATCCGCTGTAGCTGCGTCAGGGTCCTGGTATGTGGCCGCACGAACGCTGGTGCTCAACACCAGGGGGCGTGCGGTTACCCTGCAAATCCACTTCAACACTGTGACTCCTACTTTCAACATCAGGCATATTGGGTCCCGGTCATCCGACCACCGCCCAGACAGTGTCTGGGTCCCAGTCACCGGACCACCACCCTGACAGTATGGCCGTAGGCCCTTAGAGTTCGTGGAGTGGACTTTGCAGATTTCCTGATCTGCCCTGTCTGTATCCTGTCCACATGGATTATGCAGCATACAAGAGTTCCTGTATCTGGACCAGTCTGCTGGAGATGACTTCCTCATTCCTGTTCAGTCTGTCTGATTCCTGTCTTGGAGGAGGTCTATCTGCAAAGCAGTTCGGTGGTCTCTGCAGGTGTCCTCTTGTGATGCTTGGTTCCTGGTTCTGGTTCCGATTCCGGTTTTGTGGCAGTGCTCCTGTTCTGGCGGTCATCTTCATTCGTTGCTGGTGGTTCCTATGCAGGAGGCCTCTCTGGCGGGGGATCCTTGCCTCCGTGGAAGTCAAGAGGACTTTGTTGCAGGATTCGCTCACTTTCCTGGTCTCTGCCTGGGAGCTGTTGGGAGCGTCCGGAGATCGCTCCTTAGGAGGGGAGTTATGTCACATCCTGTTCCTAGCTGCGGATCATTCTGGCAATGGCTTCTGGTATCCAGTACGCTTTTTACAATTCTTGTTTGGTTTTTCTGCTTTTCTATTCTATGTCTGATTTTCTTTATGCTGGGTTTTCTGGGTTCATTACTGTATTCCGTTCCTGGAATTCCCAGTCTCCTGGATTCCTTTAAATGTTTGTTTTATGTTGCCACACCCGTTCCTTTTCCATGATTCCTTTTTGTTTCAGTTGGTCCCTGCAGGCAGTTGCTCAAGTCCTTTGCCTTTTCTTGCAGGTAAGTGCTGTATGTGTATTATTATTGTTCATTTAGCAGACATTAGGCAGTGTAGGACCTGCCTAATATGGGGTACATTGATGTTGTGGCAGGCTTATGCAATGTATGATCATATAATGTAACTAAATCCCCATAGTTTTACACATATAGTACTTAGTTATGTCTCCTCTTGTTTTGCCTATTATATCTTGTTTCTTGTTTTATTTTGTATTCCCAGTCCATGTACAGTCCTGTCCTGCCCCTGTTCTGTTAATGTTTCCCTTATGTATTGTGTACATGTTCTGGGTTTAGCTTCCTATCCTTCTCTGGTTCTGGGTTCTACTAGTTCTGTCTTGTGTTCATGTTTGTTAGTCCACCCACTGTAAAGCGTTACGGAATGTGTTGGCGATATATAAAAATAATAATGTTGTATCTGTCACCTCTAAGGACCAGTAATACATGATTTTATCTACTGCTGTTATAGATTTGAGTGTATATTCCTGACATATATAAAGAATGATAACATTATTTGTGTAAAAAAAAAAAAACTGATTACATAAATGCTCTGTATTAATCCTGATATCAGTCAGTGATCAGCAAGATAGGTTAGACACATAAAACTCTTACAGGCGACAACAATGTTTGGTTTCATGTCTCCCCTTTACACACACACAAAGCAGGCAGTACCCCGCATCTAGATATTACAGTAAACCTAGCAGTTTAAATAATGTTTTTGCCGTGATATCCCTGCCCTGTCCATTGTAGTTCCCGATTAGCTAATTTTTCTGTATTTTCTAACTTCTGGCATTGATCTTGGCTTATTTAATTTGACTTTGAGTATCTCTGTTGCCCTGGCCTTGGCTAGTTCTCTTGTTTTTCCATATCTCTGTAATTCTGACCTTGGCTTGTTTCCGTTTATGAATTTTCCTATATATTCCTTGCTTTAGCATGGCCACTCGATGGAACGGTATGAATCTCTATACTGTATTCTCAATTTTTGACCTAAGTTCTGTGTTTTTGCAGGTATAGTATTCCTGATCACAGCACCTGCAAGCTTTAAGTCATAGGATGTAGAGGGATAGATCAGATAAATGTGTTTCTGTGCTGGATGATGACGTGTTGTTAAAGCACTGTAAAAACACACAAATCCATCCAATCTGTCATCCTCTTCTGCCAAGTATGTTATTTTTTTTTTTAATTTTTAGATCCTATAACACAGTGTACAGGAATATATTATTTACATTATTACCAGCCATAATGGTGCCATAGGCGCTGTGGAGATCCGAATTGCGGCCCACATTGTGATTTGTCTACTAAACGGATAATGAGAGAGCAGAGTAGGGGTTTCTTTTGTAAATTGAAATAACTTTGTTCATCCTTGGAGGGAAGCAGTTACACTGCCAGGGTCTTTTACTAAACTGATCATTCTAAGTGACTTTCAAACTCAAGGTCAAAATAACCTGGAAACAAATCCCCAAGTCAGCTCTGCTTTCAGTTTGGCTACTTTGGCTTTGAAATTTGAAATTCACTTTTAAATCTCACTTCTTTTCAGTGAATAACCCTGTGCATGACCACACATTGCAGATTTTGATCAAACAATTACACACTTGCTGCAGCATAATGAAAAGGTGCATTTCCCCCCCAAGAAAACTCAGCAGTACTTGAGGGGGGAAAAAATAATTCATTTATTTTGATGCTTTCAGATAGGCTTTGTTCTTCCCACATTGTGACCATTGTAACCAATAGCTGGCTGACATGCATCAGGAATTAAACCGAAGGCTTTGGGATTTGTGGAGAATAATCAGTCAGCACAGAAACCATCACGCCCTGAGGAGAACACACATTGAACATACATTAAAGGCAAATGTAGACAGAGATATTACTGTAAAAAATAACAACATAGCTTTTTGCTTTCTCATTCACAAAACTGCAGCAGCTACTATTACTATGGCTAATTTTATATGTAAATTATCAAGCTTGATAAAGATCCCAAGATGAGGGACAAAATGTGATAAACGAATAAATGTGGTATTTTTTTGCAAGAACATCTCGTGAGTGCTGGCTATTATTTGTGGAGTTTGCAAATATCATAAGTCAGTGGTTGAGCACTCAGGCACAAAACATAGCACCGCCACTCAGTTTATAAAGTGCTGCTGTGCATCGGTTTCATCACTTCAAGTTGGACTTTTGAAAGTTCCTCTTCGGCACAGAAACTCAGAGAAGTCATGTTTCCACAACTATCCCATATAAGTAACTAAAAAAATATCTACAACGTGTTTCGCCTTTCAAGGCTTCTTCAAGTAGACAAAAAAAAATACAGAATTGATTGATTGCTAATACTTTTTATTGTTACCAATAAAGGAATCTTTTAAAATCGCTTCTATTTGGCATCCTGATTTACCATCTCAAAGAGGACTAAAGAATCCTAGGTGGGGATAATACCACCAGCGCCCTATCCATCAAGCAGTAAGCCTGCTCAAACAAATGTGAGTACATCTCCTATAGGATATACCATCTTATGGTTTTATTTCTACAGTGAGCACTATATTTGCCATTTCTTATCTTCTCGGTTTGGAACCTTTATCATTGCTATAACATCTGAAGAATTTATCTACCACAAAAATCCCAGAAGTGGGGATCATTCCACTTCATGTTATACATACCGGAGCTGGATATAGCTCTGGTAAATGTGAGTAATATTGACTCTATATACCTTTTGTAAATATACCCTATACTATATTGTACCATTTGAGTTCTCTCTTTTATGTTTTCTATGTACTTCTGGAATTACAAGCACTCCACCTTCAAGAATCCTTGATTTTATCCAGTCTGGCTGTTCCCTTCAAGACTTTTTATCTACCATATATATACTATTGCATTTGGACCTCACTTGTTTTATTGTATATAATATTTCTGTCATTTCTACTTTGGTATATTCCATTTTTTTTAAGGCGCAACCTTCTTCTCCTCTCTTCCTTTCCATTGCATATTGTGGGGTATCAAGAGGCAACCCCTTTTTGTTTGTAGGTGTGCTGCCTTTCACATTATATTATATCTCCTGTGGTCATTCTTAGCGCTGATCCTTTTGTCACTATTTGCCTGATATAACACTCTGCAAATCCCTGTATTTTACAAACAGTTGATTTAACTATTTATGCATGTTATGCTCAAATGCTTAATCTCAAATTTGATTACTTCTATTGAAGTTTTAGGAAGATGTGTTGCTAAAATTTTCATCAATATCCTAATATATACCAAAGAACAGGATAGTTTTTATTGATCTATTTTGTCACACTTGCTATATGTGAAAAATTTTATTTTTGCTGCTTTTCTAATACGTCATACCCTGTGTGAAATATTGCAATATGCGGTACAGGATAGATTTAATCCCCTGATATTTATGTAACAGATGAACAAATAAATATTAATGTGTTGTGACGAAACCAATCTCGCCACATTGCATTGGAGGAGCCTGGTTGCCCGCCTGCTGCCTTTGGATTATGGACCGGCAGCTAAAGGGTTAATTTTACTGTGCAGAAGGATTTATTTCTCCCTTTCTGCACAGCAGTTCGGTAGATTTCATCTACCGAACAAACAGCCGTTCACCAACCTCCCCAGAGCCGTGGGAAGCCGGCCGGCGTTGTTAATTGGCCACCCAGAAGCTGGAGTGTGCTGCCAATTTACCTCCCTGAAGCTGCGGTTAATTGCCTGTTAACTGTGTGGCCGCTGTTACACTTAGCGGCCGCTAGGTGGCGCTGTTCTGGAGCTCCCCGGGCAGCCAAAACTTTTCTGTCCGGCTTTCATGCACCAAAATCGGACACTTTTACGTGCAGGCACCGCTGAACCTCCAGCCCCTGGTTCTAATTCGTATGGATTTGGTGAATGCAGGGAATTCGGTATTTTATGTTTTATGTGAACTGTAGTAACCCAGATAGCCTGCCATGGAGCCTGTTCGTATAATTAAAGACTTTGGCTCCATGGCAATTAAAATGTATTTGTGTGGTCTGGGTGCCATTCACCTAATAATGTGCACCCAGACCTGAGCTATCTGGGGATATGTTACATGTCTGTGTTTTGTGTATAAAATGTGTCTGTATGTATTTTAAAGTGATAGTCTGTTTCTGTGTCACCATGTGCATAATGGAGTCTGGCCTTTGTCTTAGGAGATAATTGAATTACTTCATTAATTATCTCCAGGGCAGGGAGGAGGAAACCAGGATGCATTGTGGGAAAGTATTGTGGCTGTGTGTACGAAAATGATACATGTCTGTCTGCTGTTTCAGTCTTCCATCTGGTCCCCTAGGGGAGTGTCCACCAGGTGGGAGACCTGCATAAATACAGGGGCAGGTAGCCCTGAATAAACAGACCACTGCTTGACCTTCAACACGGAGCCTTGTCTCGTTCTTGGGGGGATTCACTGTATGCTGTTGGAGATTTGACTGCTAGGAGTGTAAGCTGATGTCTGCTTTTCCTATTCATCTGCTAGCAGCTATTTGTGAGGTTCCAGCTGGAGTGCTACCTTATTCACCTATATCCAGTTCGTGAGTTCTGATGTTCTGCAGTAGCTGTGCCTGTTTGGAAAAGGGGATTATCGCCTAAACCGATTTATTCCCTTTTATGCTGAAACGGTCCGTAACAATTGGTGGCAAGCGGCGGGATCGTTCCTACAGCCAGAAGGACAGCTACAGGAGACACCATTTCTCTGGATTTTACAATTTGAGGGCAACGCATGTCCCAGGACAGCGACCCTAAAAGCAACAGCATGGAACCAGCAGTGGAGTACGATGAGGGTGACATGGATGACCGGGAGGCATTAAGGAAAGGCATCTGGTACCAGGCACTGGACATTGTGGAATACCAACGAGGTGAGAGACTTCCCAAGGAAGATCAGCGTTTGCAGGAGCGACTAGCCCTGCGGATGCCCTTCCTGGGAGAGCAGCCCAGGGAGGAATGGGTAAAAGAACTGGAGCTCCGGGTATGGCAAGAGATGTGGCTGGAGGATGCCTACCAGGCGCTTTGGTGGTATGTTGCACAGCACCTGCCCTGGACAGCCGAGCATGACAAGCCAGAGGGAGAGGAGTTTGATGGTCCTGGCTTGTTATGGGAGTCTTTCTCAGAGCCTGAATTTGGGAGCCCCACACAAGCCCGGTTCAGTGATCTCTTTGAGTGGAGGGAGAGCAGGTATGACTGGGACGACACTCATGAAATTGAGCAAGACCTGGTCCACCTAGTAACCCGAGAGATGGAGCTGGAACAGGACTACCAAAATCTGTTCCACTCCAGTGAGAAGGCTCAACAGGGAAGCGCAGACCCAGATCCAGACCCCTTCAGCTGGGAAGATATTGTACAATTTTACTGGGAAGAACCCCAGGTGGCCAGTGGAGATGGGACCGAGGTCTCTCCACCGAGCCTGCAGGGAATTGGGAGCCCAGTCTCCATTCCCCAGCGGCAGTGTAAAGTGCAGGGAGAGGAGAGCAGTGGCCTCCCTCCCCAGCGGCAGGCTGAGTTACAGGGGGCAGAGGTAGTTGTCCCTGCCCCCCAGCAGCAGAGTGATATGCCAGGAGGGCAATGTGAAGTGCGGGGAGAGGAGAGCAGTGGCCTCCCTCCCCAGCGGCAGGCTGAGTTACAGGGGGCAGAGGTAGTTGTTCCTGCCCCCCAGCAGCAGAGTGATATGCCAGGAGGGCAATGTGGAATACAGGGAGAGGAGAGCAGCGTCCTCCCTCCCCAGCGGCAGCGTGAGTTTTCGGGAATTGGGAGCCCAGTCTCCATTCTCCAGCGGCAGAGTATCCAGCAGGGAATAGAGAGCCCTGTCTCCTTTCCCCAGCGGCAGGACTCTGTATTGGGAGGAGAGACAGTCGGTCTCCCTCCGCAAAGACTAGGAATATGTATGGGAGAGGAGCTTGTTACCACCTCTCCCCAGCGGCGGATCATTAATGGGCAGAGTGTTCTATCGGGAGAGGAGCTTGTTACCCCCTCTCCCCAGCGGCAGCTTAATGTACCAGGGGGAGACTGTAAACCCCCCACCGGTGCAGATGGGACCGTGGTCTCTGCACTCACCACACAGGGGGTAGGGACGGTCGGTCCTACCCCCCCACGACAGAGCTGTGTATTCAAGGGGGAGACAGTCCGTCTCCAGCAACCAGGCTCCAACCAGACTACTCCGGTGGTAGTACTGGCACCAGGACAGAGTACCGCTGGTCTCTGCCCACTCAGCAACCCACCAAGGCAGCCTACCGGTCCCCCACACAGCTGTGGTGAGGCACCTGGACATGGACAAGATTCTCCTCTACCCAGGTGTAGTAACCATTTATTGTGGGTGGGCTGTACTGTTTTTTCTGCTTTGTGGGTGGGCTGCTGGACTAACAAGGGAACTGACCGGCAGGAGGTCAGGTACCCTGTTAGTCTTTTTGGAAAGGGGGAGAGATGTGACGAAACCAATCTCGCCACATTGTATTGGAGGAGCCTGGTTGCCAGCCTGCTGCCTTTGGATTATGGACCGGCAGCTAAAGGGTTAATTTTACTGTGCAGAAGGATTTATTTCTCCCTTTCTGCACAGCAGTTCGGTAGATTTCATCTACCGAACAAACAGCCGTTCACCAACCTCCCCAGAGCCGTGGGAAGCCGGCCGGCGTTGTTAATTGGCCACCCAGAAGCTGGAGTGTGCTGCCAATTTACCTCCCTGAAGCTGCGGTTAATTGCCTGTTAACTGTGTGGCCGCTGTTACACTTAGCGGCCGCTAGGTGGCGCTGTTCTGGAGCTCCCCGGGCAGCCAACACTTTTCTGCCCGGCTTTCATGCACCAAAATCGGACACTTTTACGTGCAGGCACCGCTGAACCTCCAGCCCCTGGTTCTAATTCGTATGGATTTGGTGAATGCAGGGAATTCGGTATTTTATGTTTTATGTGAACTGTAGTAACCCAGATAGCCTGCCATGGAGCCTGTTCGTATAATTAAAGACTTTGGCTCCATGGCAATTAAAATGTATTTGTGTGGTCTGGGTGCCATTCACCTAATAATGTGCACCCAGACCTGAGCTATCTGGGGATATGTTACATGTCTGTGTTTTGTGTATAAAATGTGTCTGTATGTATTTTAAAGTGATAGTCTGTTTCTGTGTCACCATGTGCATAATGGAGTCTGGCCTTTGTCTTAGGAGATAATTGAATTACTTCATTAATTATCTCCAGGGCAGGGAGGAGGAAACCAGGATGCATTGTGGGAAAGTATTGTGGCTGTGTGTACGAAAATGATACATGTCTGTCTGCTGTTTCAGTCTTCCATCTGGTCCCCTAGGGGAGTGTCCACCAGGTGGGAGACCTGCATAAATACAGGGGCAGGTAGCCCTGAATAAACAGACCACTGCTTGACCTTCAACACGGAGCCTTGTCTCGTTCTTGGGGGGATTCACTGTATGCTGTTGGAGATTTGACTGCTAGGAGTGTAAGCTGATGTCTGCTTTTCCTATTCATCTGCTAGCAGCTATTTGTGAGGTTCCAGCTGGAGTGCTACCTTATTCACCTATATCCAGTTCGTGAGTTCTGATGTTCTGCAGTAGCTGTGCCTGTTTGGAAAAGGGGATTATCGCCTAAACCGATTTATTCCCTTTTATGCTGAAACGGTCCGTAACATGTGTAAATTGACATAATTTCAATTTGGTTATTTATAAAATTTATATTTTATCCTGTTTTTTTTTTGTGTGTTATATAGATATCACAAAACAATACAGCCAAGCAAAATAATCAGACCACATTAGGTAGAGGAAATAAGGATACCAGAGCAATCTGACATACTATAGTAAGAACTATGTATGATCAGAAGAACTGATATAGATCACAAATTACAGTCCTATTATAGACGAGACTCCTACCTAGTAGAGAATAAGACATGCATACACTATAGAGAAAATGCAGTAAGTATAGCATACAGGCTCATAGCCATAATGGCCAAACTCCAAGGAAGTGGACCTTTCTGGAACAATCAAATAGCAAAAGAAAGAGTAAACTGGAGAAAATATAAGGAGGTAAATAACAAATGCACAGCTCTGCTAAGTGAGAGAATGTAATATCCCAAAGAACTAGCCAACTTTTTGATGAAAGAAAGATGATTGTCAATGCCACATGTCTTGTTATAAAAAGAGCCAACATGGACTTACAATCAGGCTTCTGGGCATGTACTAGACTGTAGTATGCAGGCAGACTACATATAATCAGTATAGCCATCAACAGCACTCTTTTCTAGAACGCCAACACAGGGCAGATAAGACTTACTTAAATGCTCACCAATAAACCTCCTAGAGGTGACCCATTTTTAAATCTATAATTATCTACACAACTATAATCTATGTGATCTATACTACTGACATTCTTATCTGAGACATCCCAAAAATGAACCTAGCATCCAGGATAAATGTAAAATGTTAACTGCAGGCCTTTATTCCACTGGCAAATCAGGATTTTTAACCTGAAAGCCTAATATGTTTAAACTACAGGATTTCTTTTGCACCCATGTACCATTGTCATCTATTTTAAGAAATAATTTAGGTCACTAGCATGGGTACACCCAGGGATCCTCCTTTAACAGGGCTGCATGTTCTAGGTGACTAGGAATAGAAAGGTGGAACTCCCCTGGCTGAGCCTATTAAAGTGTCCTGAAGAGCAGAAACTAAAACAGTAAAACTTGAAATACGAGAAACTGTTGACAGCCAGTAGGCAGGAAAAAGACTGGAGAACCTATCTGGTATTTATAGCTTTATTCTTTTTGTACAAAACAGTGGGTGGAACTAACCCTAATGTGATTATGCCATGGATTAGCCAGGGAATACTGAGACAGGGAATAGTTGTAGAGGCCTAGCTCCTCATAGCCTCTAGGCCCAAGAGTCATTAACCTGGCAACAGGCATTCTTACAGGCAATAACATGTCTTTCCAAGTTGATATCTCCATATGTCTGGCTCTGTCCTAGTTGTAGATGGATGTCATTTGGAGTTGCAGAGTTTTTGGCTGAAGCTACTCAGAGAAAGTCATCAAATTTTGCCCAGATCCTCAAAACGATGTGCCCTCAGGCAGACAGGGCTAAGTTTTCTGCGTTTTATTCAGAGGTATACTGACAACCTTTGGGATTACGAGGCATGATCGATATGGTGCACGCCCCTTAGCCTACTTTCCAGCTGCATCCAAAATGCTGCACACAATATAGTAAATGACCATTGAAAGTCCCAAATATGCCTCAATTGGTGCACAGTCCATATCTTCTAGGATGGAGCCTGCAGCCCTTTTGGAATAGCAGATTGGATGCCATGTAAACTGGAAAAAGTGTAAACTTGGATCACGAAGAGCCAAATAAACAGCTGAATGAGTGTGGACCAGTGTAACGGAGATGGAATTAGGCCTGTGAAATTTCAGGATCAATTCAAGAGTGGGGAATTGTCTGCCTCCCTCACTTTGAACAGGGTTTCAGGTCTCATTCAGAGAGTTTAAGGAAAACACCCGTGATTATGGCATAACTGAGTCCATAATCGTTTCAGAGTGTTTTCAGAGTCAATAGGTACCCGACAATCTTGTGCTCTTGGCTTAATTTGATATATTATCTGAGTCGTCTCATTGTAAACATCAAAACATATGGTTATAGGACCATAGCTTCAGGAAATTTAATCAGACATATATTTTACATCAACATGTTATTAAAACAAACTGTTGCTGGTTTCGTACTGAGTTTGGCATCGGGTGTGACCGGGCAATCCCCTTTGGCCTGCAATGCTAAGGTAAAACTACTGCCCTCCGTGTTGCCTCGTTTATATACTAGAATATGGGAGTTTGCTTAATATTAAACTGTTATTGACGGTTCAATCTAGTTGAGTGTATTTCAAATGTTTGGAGGTTGGTCTCATAGCGCTTGCAGTAGGGCTAACAAGTTACTCCTATCCATCAGAGCACGGGGTTTATGGATCCCTGTGTGCTTGTTGTGTAGTCCCAGCCGTCTCCAACCTCTGTGTCTATTGAACTGCCATCTATACTAACCATGGGAGATCCCCCGCGCCCGACCACTGCGTTATTCCCAACCTAGGGACATTGAGTTATATTCTTATGATATTTACAGCAGTGGGACCTTTACAATGAGAAACAGAAAAGTTATGTAGTTAATTATGGAAAGACAGAGTCTTGAAATCAGAGAAATAGAGAACAGGGAAAAGGGGGGGGGGGAGTAAGAGTGCGATAGACAGAGACAGGAGATGGGAAGAGAAAAAGAAAAGGGGTTTATTGGAGAGAAGGGTATAAGGTGGTGTGGCGTAGAGAGTGGCACATGCTCAGTTTGGGAGGGGCGCCAGGTCATCGCTAAACATTCACCTGCCGCGGCATGCCCCATCCATGCCGGGGGAAATCTCCGAAGACCAGCGTCATGTGGGTTCCCGCATGTGCCTTCTGATCCTTGTACATAGATAGTAGGTCCATGTTCTCCATATCCCTTCACATTTGTCCAGCTGCCCACCTACCATTTGCATCCCATATTTCAAACAAATGCTAGGGTACTACTTATTTAAATAAAAATGCTTATTAGTGTGGATGTTAACAATTGACACTTGAAAGAATCCACTAAATATAGAGATAAACCCCAATATTTTATGCACGTTCAATAAACATTTGACCTGCACTATTGGTATGAAGATTACCATGTGATTTTCTGCTTTAAATAATATTATTGTATCACATAACTAGCTTTTTTGCATATCATACCATGATAGTCCATTTTCTGTTTTCTGCTTCTTGGAAAGCCAAGGACTTTGGAGAATAGAAAACTTCATCATCAACTTCTTCTGGCTTTCTTGGCAAGCAATGGAGAAATACCCAGTCGGGTGATGCAACTTTCCCTGTCTTAATGACGAAATTAAGGAAAACAAGACACTGATTATATAATGAAAAAGTTATGATCATAGGAAAATATGTAATTGCAATAATAAACCTACACAGGATTAATATATATTCTTAAGGACAGTCAGCCGTAAAGGTGTAAATGCTACCCAACATGATAAATAATACCCCTTAGCTATTGATTAATAAGATCCATAAAATTCTCTAGTACTGCTGATGTGGTAACTCCCTCACCTGCCCTGTTTGATGAAAGTGAATATAAAAATCAAATAAGAAGCATGATAATCCTTTTATATTAAGGATTAAAAACATGTCAAAAATGATTCTCTGAAGCTGGAGTTTCTCTTGTGTAGAGGAAACCTGCCTGAATGGACTTGGATCTTATGTTGGAGACCAGACTGGTATTTCTATGGTAATTCTCAAATAATATATATAATACATTTGTTTATCTCCATCATTGCCTCCTTAATTTTATTTTATTTTTTCCCAAGCCTAGATTTTTTTCCCCCAAGCCAAGATGTTGATTTAATTAGCCAGTCAATGTAGGAGTTATGTATGTTGCTTAGATTTTGGTTGTCAAGTCTAGGGCTGATCAGCAGAATTTGCTAGACTGGCCTAAGTTCTAGGTGCTAACATAGGATACCTAGCTAATTATCTTATTATATTTAGAAACAACATCCATCCCGCCCCACCACCTGTTCCCTCGATCCTATTCCCTCATATCTCATCTGCACTCTGTCTCTTCCTCTCACAAAAATTTTCAATCTCTCCCTTTCCTCCAGCATATTTCCTTCACCCTTAAAGCATGCAACCATAACGCCGATTCTGAAAAAGCCCAACCTTGACCCCAACTCCCCATCCAACTACTGCCCTATATCGCTACTGCCATTTGCCTCCAAGATCCTTCAGAGAGTTGTGTATGCGAGATTGACAGACTTCCTCGAATCCAACTCTCTGCTTGACCGGCTTCAGTCTGGATTCCACGCTCGTCACTCTGTTGAAACAGCTGTGACCAAAGTATCCAATGATTTAATCGCTGCTAAATCTCACGTCCATTACTCTATCCTAATTCTCCCTAATCTTTCTGCTGCCTTTGACACTGTTGATCATTAACAGCTTCTTCACATTCTCTGTAATCTCAGTCTTGAGGATACTGCTCTCTCCTGGTGCTCCTCCTAACTCTCCCAGCGCCTTTTCAGTGTTTCCTTCTCTGGCTCTGACTCTTCTCCCAACCCCTCTATGTTTGTGATCCCCATGGTTCGGTCCTTGGGTCCCCTACTAGTCTATATCTATACTGCCTCCCTTGGTAAACTCATCAGCTCGTTTGACTTCCATTATCATTTATATGCAGATGACACACAAACCCACCTGTCCTCTCCTGATCTCTCTCTGCCCATCTTGACTCGTGTCTCTGACTGCCTCTCCGCTATTTCCAACTGGATGGCTGCTCACTTCTTTAAACTCAACCTGTCCAAAACAGAACTTCTGGTCTTTCCACCCTCAAGTGTTGCTACTCCCTCCAAGTCAATGGCACCACCATCACCTCTACCTCACAGGCTCACTGACTAGGTGTTCTCTTTGACTCCAACCTCTCCTTCACCCTTCATGTCCAGTCGATCGCCAAATCCTGCCGCTTCCATCTCAAAAACATAGGTTGCATCTGCCCTTATTCAACACCAGACGCGACTAAGGTGCTGGTCCATGCCATTGTTCTTTCTTGCATTGACTAAAGCAATCCCCTTCTCAGTGGTCTTATGTATTCTCAGATTGCACTGCTGCAATCTGTAATGAATGCGGCGGCGAGGCTCATTTTCCGGTCCGCCTGCACCTCCCACGCCTCCCCTCTCTGTCAGTCCCTACATTGGCTTCCAGTTAGATATAGGGCTCAATTTAAGATTCTGGTGCTTGCTTACAAGTCCCTACAAATATGTCCCGTCGAGGCTCCTGCGCTCTGCCGAAGACCTACGTCTATCCTCTGTCTGTACTCCCACATCTGATGCCCACCTCCAAGACTTGTGCAGGGCTGCACCTTTTCTGTGGAACTCCCTTCCCTTCTCCGTTAGACTTTCACCCAGTCTCCACTCCTTCAAAAAATCTTTGAAAACACACTTCTTCAGGAGAGCATATCATTTAAACTGATAGCGGGTTTTCATTCCCCCCCGCCTCCCCATGACTCCTCTCCTGCAACTGTCAAATATAACCTACTAAGTTATCAGTGATTACTTTTCTAGCAACCTATTTCATTACCCCTACTTATACCCTTTGTGTCACTATACCCCACTCCCGTTAGCATGTAAGCTCATTGAGCAGGGCCCTCAACCCCTCTGTTCCTGTGCGTCCATTTGTCTGGTTATTACTATGTGTCTGTTAGTCCACCTACTGTACAGCTCTATGGAATTTGCTGGTGCTATATAAATAATAAAATAATAATAATCAAGTACCTTCATTGTGATCTGGTAACCTTTGAAATCCTTCACGCGTTTCTTTTTTTCTGCTTCTTGTCCCATGCTTACCCACGTGTCTGTAATCAATACATTGGCTCCATTTGCAGCTTCCAGGGGATCATTTGTGATAAATAGTTTGGTGCCAAACTGTAAAAGAAATTATGAAAAAAATGGAGCAGTGTGTATTTTTTTATATTTCTGAGTGGATATTCTAATAAAATATAAGCTGTACATACTACAAGTTAAAACAAAAGTTCCTATAGTATTAATAAACGAGAATGCCATTTATTCTATAAACCGTTGGATGTTTATGTAGGAAACAGTCGGTTGTGTTGGGTTGAATAAATAATTCCATATTTAGGATAAGAGAGCCAACTTGGAAAAAAAAAAGTAATTTGTCAACTTACTAAAACCTACTATTTAGGGAAAATACCTCAGTGTCTAATGCAAATTCAGCAAATTTGTAATCTCTGTCAGTTTATGGACAGGCACAGCTCTGGCAGGGGAGATTGTACATCTTGGCATGGAAATATGAAGAGATTAAGATATATATTCAATGTTTTGAGGAAATAATGTAACATTTGCTTATTGGATGGGACCTATTGCACATACATGTTACCTTTCCCGGAGCTCTGATTTCAAGGTGGGCTGTCACATACTGGAGACACGTTTATTCATGATTTTGTACTTGTTGTTCAATTAAAACCTTATTACAACATTAAACGTAAATATTATTATAGCTCCCATTACCTGAAACTTTCTCCCATTTTACACATACAGCTGTCTGCTTCTTGCATTTACTTCTGGTTTGTTCTACACTGTGTTGACTTTTCTTCTTCTGACGTGACTATTCTGTCTACCATCTACCACCTACCAGTGAGGCATTTCTTCATATCATACTTCACTTCTTTCTAAACCCTTGTTTACAATCAGTGACCAGTGGCTGCATGAACCCTGGGGCTAAAAATATGATGACAGATATTTGCTGGTGTAAAATTATTGGAACATTAGATTCATCATAGATGTTGTTGCAAGAGTGAACTTCTTTAAATAGACACTGTAAGCACTGTGAGTGATGTGTCTTATTGATGCACTTATAGTATTGTGAGTTTCCTGGCACAGTACTTCCATTAAGCGTTATACAATTCTTAATGTTTATAGCTTAACAAGACTCCTCAGCAGCCCATCCCCTCTGATTTGCTTGGTGTAGTGGATCTTCGCTACTCCGGCTAGAACCTCTACTAAGAAATGCTCCCTAACCGAGCAAAGTAGTTGGAGATTATAGCCCTCACCCAGACATCAGCCAAGACTTGATAAAGGCTGAAAATAGGGAGCATTTTACTTAACAAACCACAGGTTTATATAAACAAACCCCCAGCATGGGGCCTCCAGCATAAGCATAGGTAAGCCCGCTTAGGCGCCTTTGTGTCTGGGAGAGAATTGCAACACACCACTTAATTCAATTAACTCCCTGGCACACAGGCGCTAATACAATTATAAACCTAACACATGTGCTATCCCCGGATACTTCATCCCCGAGCGTTCAATCTGGCAAAATACTAAGGTCTGTAGCGGAAATGTCACACGGTTAAAGCTTTGACTGGCTGTAGCTAAGATGCATGACAAAAACTATTTAAACTGTGTAAACTCTGCTTTGGCCATAACACCAGTAAGGGATAGTGTATATCTAGTTATAAATGTTTTAACGCTTAAAAGAGGGACAGTGCTAGTGGATTCAAGGCACTAATTACAATTCAATGAGATGGATACAGTGTCCCTTTAAGAAACGTGGTTTAAATGAATAATAATGTTATAAGATACAGCATTAATTGTAGTAATATAATAACAAAGAGGAAAGCAGTATGCTTTATATTACAGGAGTTAGAATGTAGCCACATGTAGCCAAAGCGCAGCTTAGCGAAAAAGGGCCTTGACAGGGGTTAGGAGGCGGGCTTAGGAGGAAGCAGCCAGGACTGGTGGGTTGTGGGAATAAGGGGTTTGGCTATTTAAATAGGTAGCCATTTTGCAATGTGCACTTTTAATTTCCTACCTGGTGGAGTTTGTGTGCACCTTGGTGCTCTCTGACTTGCTGGGTAGGGTTTTTTCTTTTGTCTCCTTCTGCAGGGCCATGGACGTCGTGGAGAGGCCTCTGGAGGGGAACCGGACGGCGGCGCGGCAACAAGGAGCTGAGTGGGTGCAGGCCCAGCTGGGTCCGATCCTGTCGGCGGCGGCCAATCAGGATGGCGGAGGCGGGCGCCCGGAGGCCCCCGAGGCGCTTAAGTCCGGGCGCGGTGCCCGATGTTGGCGACACTGGCGGGCAGGAGGCGGCAGGGGAAGGCCGCGGCAGGCTCGGAGGCCGCCTGGTCGAGGCTCCGCTTCCCAGCATACGGCCGGGGCCTCAGTCTGCAGCTCCTCCAGGTCCTTCTCTCGCGAGCACGGAGCGTTGCCACGGCAACGCTCTGGATCTCGCGAGAGTGAACTCTAGCCCTGGAGACCGGGGCTAGAGTTCACTCTCACCGCATGGACCACCAGGGATTCCCCACCGGACCACCAGGGATCGAGAAATGTATATTTTAAATTTAAAAAAAATATATAATAATAATTTTATCAAATTAACCCCTTAAGGGCCAAACTTCTGGAATAAAAGGGAATCATGTCATGTGTACTTAAGGGGTTAAAAAAAAAACATTTAAAAAAGCCCCACATCCTTATCACACACATACCCTACAAACACACACATACACTGCCCCCCCACACACACATTGTTCCCCACATACATAGACTGCCCCATACACACACACTGCCCCCAAATACATACACTGCCCCCATACACACACATTGCCCCATACACACACATTGCCCCCACATACATACACTGCCCCATACACACACATTGCCCCCACACACATACACTGCCCCCATACACACACACTGCCCCCATACACACACACTGCCCCCATACACATACACTGCCCCCATACACACACACTGCCCCCATACACATACACTGCCCCCATACACACACACTGCCCCCACATACATACACTGCCCCATACACACATACACTGCCCCCATACACATACACTGCCCCACATACATACACTGCCCCCATACACACACGTTGCCCACCATACACATACACTACTGCTCCCACACACATACACTGCCCCTATACACACACACATACACTTCCCCCATACACACACATTGCCCACATAGACTGCCCCATACACACAAACTTCCCCCCATACACACATTGGCCCCCCACACACATACACTGCCCCATACACACATTGCTCCCCCACTCACACTGCCATCCTCACGTACACACACACACACACACACTGCTCCCCCACTCACACTGCCATCCTCACGTACACACACACACACACACACTGCTCACACAGTCCTTCTTACACAAACACACACACACTGCACCCCTGCTCCTATGCCCTACTACAGCCCCATTTCCAAGCAGACCTCAGGTAAATTGTCAAACTGTTCTTAAACGGTTTGACTACTTACTCTGGGAGGGGGTCCCGGCACTACTGGCACCATAACCACTACACTGAGCTGTAGTGGGTATTGTGTCTGGATTATTTCTCTAAATAATCTGCAAGTGCCCCTCCCGAGGTCAGGCTCTGGATCCGCCACTGGGTCACGTGGGGTTTATAGGAGGTCCCGGCGCCGCCGGTCTACGTCTGGCAGTTCGGCAGGGGCGAGGTCAGGGTCCCTCAGGCTGAAGCGACGGGGGCGGGCATCTAGGGGGGAAGGTAGGAGCCGCTATCCAGGCCTCTGGGGCACAGCAGCAGGGTGGCACGCGACGGGAGGCCTTGGCAGCAGGCAGGCGCTCCCCGGGTCGGGATGGGAGGGTGGGTGGGGGACAGTACACCCAGCCTAGGACTTCTTCTCCTCGTTTCAGGTCTCCTAGCCGCTCCTCGTCAGCGTTCTCAAGGCACCGGGTGGGCTCCCTGGTTGGCGGGATATCGCTCATCCCGGACACGCAGCGGTTGACAGCGCAGCCCCGGGTGGTTCCGGATCGAGGGGCTTGGCCGGTGAGTCCAGTGAATCACTACATTCCGGCGCATTAGTGCAAACACTGCAATCACTCCTCCACTCACTGGGAGCGGGGGGTGGTACAAAGGGTAGTGTAGGACAGGTGTGGGCACAAGGGGCGGTGGAAGCGGGGTCCGGTAGCGGGTCCCCAGCGGTGGCGGCTTCCAGCGGGGATCCGGGGGCGGAGTTGACTGGGGGAGTGCCGGACACGGCGAGACAGCATGCGTACGTGTAATTCGCGGGCCCGCTGGGGGTGCACCTCAAACAGGAGGTGAAAGAAAAAATCTGGAAGGGGGAATTCTGTGAGATCTTTTCCCTTCTTCCTTTAGAGGACTTTATTGACCTCAAGGAAGAAGATAAGAAAGACGAGAAAAAGGAGGAGGAAGAGAAGCGGCGGCGGTATCGCAAGATACCAAAGTCCTTTGGTAACTTGTTAAGGGCGTTCTGCGTCCTGGCCAGCGTGATCGAGGAGAAATCGCCGAGTTCCTGCTCATCCCTGTTTTGCTACTTGGACGGAATATGGGAAGCGTACCGCACCTATGGCGGACTGGCCTGGTGGCGGTATGATGAGCAGTTCCGGCAGCGATTAGCGGCCAATCCGGGTATGAGGTGGGACCAAACGGACCTGCCTCTCTGGATGAAGCTGATGATGGCGCAGAAGGGGCAGCCCTTTCAGCACGCGGCTGGCGCTAAGGGTCAGTCCGCTTCGTCCGCCGCCTTGCAGAAGGGCTTATGCTGGCTCTTCAATGAAGGTCAGTGCAAGTGGGGTACATCCTGCCGCTTTAAGCACGAGTGCTCGGGCTGCGGGGAGGACACGGGCTACAGCGCTGTTTTAAAAAAAGGAAGTCGGGGGGAGCAGGAGCTCCTGCCGCGGTCGGTGGCGGGGGGACTTCCATTGCCCCGGGGCCTAACCCCGGTGAAGCTAGACGCGATGGAGCCCTGGCTAAGCCGTTACGGTAACAGGGCGGACGCGGAGCTGCTCAGGGCGGGGTTTGGACAAGGGTTCGTCATTCCCTTTCGGGAGAGGGGCGGTACGGTGTGTCTTCGTAATCTCAAGTCGGTAGCAGAATTTCCGGGGGTGGTACGGGAAAAACTTGGCAAGGAAGTACTATTGGGTAGGATGGCGGGACCGTTCCTGGCACCGCCGCTGGAGGCCCTCAGGGTTTCCCCTCTCGGGGTGGTCCCCAAGAAGGAGCTGGGGAAGTTTCAGCTCATTCACCACCTCTCCTATCCCAAATGAGCATTGGTGAATGATGATATCGACCGGGACTTGTGCTCGGTCTCTTATGCATCATTTGACCAGGCGGTCGAGCTGGTAAAAAGGGCCGGGCGCGGGGCTTTGATGGCCAAGGTGGATATTGAAGCCACTTTTCGTCTGCTTCCGGTTCACCTGGTGTGTCACCACTTGTTGGGGTGCTTCTTCGAAGGGGGCTACTTTGTGGACTTATGCCTCCCGATGGGCTGTTCCATTTCGTGCTCCTACTTTGAGAAATTCAGTTCATTTCTCGAATGGGTGGTGCGGGTCGAGGCGGGGGACAGAGCGGTGGTGCACTACCTGGATGACTTCCTCTGCGTAGGGCCGTCCGACTCACCCGCGTGCCAGCACCTGTTGAGGACCATTGAATGGGTGGCGGCAGATAAAACTGAGGGCCGACTGTAGCGGTACTTACCCTTTCCAGGGGCCGGCCGGGGTCCTCTGTTTAAGCCGCACGCGGCCCTGCTGCTGCACAAGCCGCACGTGGCTCATCCAACGGCTACAACAGGAAGGCAGGCAGTGACCGCGAGAAGCGGTCACGTGTCCCATCTGACTCTAAGAGCGCGCTGCGGATCTCGGGCGCGCTCTTAAAGGGACAGTGGGAGCCTAAATTGGCAAAGGCCTCCCATTGGTCCCTGTCATTCCACACTCCCCATACACTTACCTTTTGGGGGCGTGGATGTGACAGGGACCAATCAAAATAGATGTTAAGATATATAAACTCACCTCTTTCCCTTAGTTCCTTGCCTTATCGTGGTTTCTGTTTCAGTTCCCTTTAGCGCTTGTTGTATTCAGTTGTGTTCCTTCGTACTTGACCTTGGCTTTGTTTTCTGACTACGTTATCTCTTTATCCTTATCTGTTCAGTTTGCCGGCTTGCCGTTTACTGTGTACCAGACCCCGGTTAGTCCTAGTTTACGCTGTCTCTTTGTGCCCTTGACCTCGGATCGCTCCTGACTCTGTACTTCTCCTATATACGCCGAGTCCGGCCACTCTAAGGTCCGGTAGACGTATCTCCCCTCTGTGTTGTCTTCTGTTTAGTTGAATTCTGCGTGTTGGGGTATATTTTCGTTACACCGGCCGAATGCGTCAGTTTCTTGGGACTTGAAATAGATTCGGTGCTCGGGGAATGTTGGCTACCGCTGGCTAAGCTGGAGGGGCTGTGCTGTGTTGTGGCTGCGGTGCAGCGGGCACGCAAAGTGACCCTGCGCCATCTGCAGTCGCTGATTGGGATGCTCAATTTCTCCTGCAGAGTGATACCAATGGGTAGGGTGTTTAGCCGCAGCCTTCGGGGGCTACCGCGGGGATACGATCTCCGCACCATTTCATACAGGTATCTTCATCTATGCGGGCAGACTTGGGGGTGTGGGATACCTTCCTACGGGATTTTAATGGGACGGTGTTCTTCCGACACGAGGGCGTGTCGACGGCCGAACTGTAGCTGTTCACCGACGCGTTGGGTAGCGTGGGTTTTGGGGCCTACTTCAGCGGGAGCTGGTGCGCGAAAAAATGGCCAGAGGCATGGGGGCAGAGCCCCCTCATGCGTAACCTGGCTTTTCTGGAACGGTTCCCATTGGTAGTGGCATTGGCTCTGTGGGGAGATAGGCTGAGGGACCGGAAGGTAGTCTTTTTCTCGGACAACATGTCCGTGGTGCATGCAGTCAATAACCAGTCGGCGGCGTCTAAACTGGTGGTGGCACTGTTGCAACGCTTTGTTTTGTTGCGCATGTCCCTTAATGTAGTCTTTCGCGCACGCCACGAGCCAGGGTACTTGAATGAGGTGGCTGGCGCTCTGTTTCGTTTTCAGTGGTCCCGATTTCGGACGGTGGCTCCGGAGGCACAGGACGTGTGCCAGTCGTGCCCAGACGAGATGTGGCAACTAGGAGCGTCCTGCTTGGGGTACTCGTGAGGGCTTCGCTGGCGCCGGCCACCTGGGCCGCCTACAGTAAGGTCTGGAGCTCATGGGAACGTTCTTGGGACGGGCTGGCCCGAGGGGTAAAGGGAGAACCGCCTCTGGATGCCTTCCTGTGGTTCACCTTTCAATTATTGGCGGGGGGCGCATCCCCGGCGGTGGTTGATAGGACCATGGCGGCGATGGCGTTTTGGTTCAAACTCCAAGGGGGGGAAGACCTTACCAAGGCTTTCGTTATCAGGCAAGCACTCACAGGGTATCGGGTCGAAAGGTCCCCGATGCTAGGCACCCAGTGTCGGTGCGGGTGCTGGGAGGGCTAATCCGGATGTTACCGGATATCTGTTTCAACGGGTTTGCATTTCTCTTGGCATTCTTCGGGGCTTTCAGAATTGGGGAATTGGTGAGTGCTACGCAGGAGGGCTGCAGGTATCCGGGGTTCGCGTACTTTGGGGGAAGCTGGTGGTGCACCGCCAGGTCCAAGACGGATGTTGGGGAAAAGGCCGGGATGTGACACTGGGTGCACTGTCGGGTTCCGTATTGTGCCCTGTAGCTGCGGTAACGCAGTACTTGGGTCAGAGGCCAGCGATTGGAGGGTCTTTATTGGTTCATGCGGACGGCTCTTCGCTTTCTCGCTTCCAATTTAACAAGGTTTTCCGATCGGGCCTGGGACAGTTAGGGCTGAGTGCAGGTATCTACGGGACACATTCTTTCCGTATCGAGGCGGCCACAGAGGCCGCGCGCCTGGGTTTGGGGGACGAGTTAGTTAAGAGGATTGGGAGATGGGAGTCTGTTCGGTTCCGCACGTATGTACGTTTGGGCTTATTGGATCAATAGTGCCGGCCTTGGGGGGACTTCGGTGGGGAATGGGTGTTTTCATCCTGTTTTTTCCTTCTTCCCCAGGCCGGGTCACATAGATTGTGGGCCATTCCTTCGTTTTCTGGGCCGGAAGGAGGGCTGCAGCTCGAGCTCAAGGCCAGCAGCTGGGCTTTCCGAAGGACCAGCTGGCGGTGCGCTGGTGGGGGTATAGGGGTTTTTGCTGGGGGGACGTCTGCGGGGCGATATTTAGGATGGTCGCAAGTGGGGCGAGGCTAGATATGCTGGTCCTACATGCGGGCGGCAACGACCTGGGCCTCATACCGCAGCGGAGGTTAGTCAAATGGATGAAGCAAGACCTCAATAAGCTGGTCGATCTGCTTCCTGGGGTGATGCTGGTGTGGTCAGAGATTGTCCCGAGGCGACGATGGCGGCACGTGCGGGACCCGGTGGCCATTGACAGATGCAGGGGTAAGGTTAAATGCTCAATGGCAAGCTTTGTGAGGAAATTGGGGGGAGTAGTAGTGAGACATGGGGAATTGGAAGGTGGGTTGCCGGGGTACTACCACCCAGATGGCGTTCATCTTTCGGCTGTGGGCTGGGACCTGCTGAACTTGGGTTTGCAGGAGGGGATGCAGAGGGCGCTCTTTCTCCGGGTTGGCGGAGCTCAGACAGCTTAAGGGGTCAAGGTCTGAGCTTGTGGCGGGATAGAGAGCTGAGAGAGAGGACATAGGCTCCCTATGAGGAAGTTGAGGAACATGGAGAATTGTGGTCACTGGTGGTTGGTAGGTTTCGAGTCCTGGAGGTGGCTCAGAACCTGGTAGGGTAGGGGTATCCGGGTATACCCCTGCCGTGGTTACTTATGGTTGGCACTTAATTGGTTCAGGTTGGTGTAGGTTGAAAATTGTTATATATATATTAGTTATGTTGGGGTCATTGCCCTTTATTAAAAAGAAGGATACGGATGCGAGGGGCGGAAGGTGGGGGCAATGACCCATGTTTATATGTTAATTTATTGCTATCATTATTATGATTGTTATTATTAAGCATTACTATCGTTATATTATTATATTTGTTTAATAAAGCTGTGGACAATTTTTCCCATATACCCTAGTGTCAGCGTGTTATTGGGATAGGTATGTGGGGTTTTTTTGTCCAAGGTTCCGACTGCCCATATGGCGACTATACACCAGTCATGTTATATACCGGTACCATGTAATACACATTTTGCATTAATGTTACAAAACATACCTCTTTAGCAAACTGTTCAGCTGCTGCAGTTACTGAAGAATCAGCTTCATAACCCTGCAAAAAGCAATACATCAAGTCAAAGACAATTTAAAAACAACATAAAAAGTCAAACATTCCCGGGTCAATTGGTATCTTTCATAAGTAAGCAAAATGTGCATAGCAATATGCCTAAAATTGGATTTCATGTACACCGCATATCGAACATATTGACAATGGAAAATATTTAACACTGCAAAATATTTGTTATTGTGATTTAAAAGAACATTAAAAACAAATCATACATTTGTTGGTTGAATACTCATTCAGCCCCATTACAAGGAAACACCCGAACAAGTACTATCTATTGCTATCAAAAGCCACAAGTCACAAGTTTGTCAGGATTTATTCCTAAACAAAAAGCATTATGATGGCTAAGGGGCTTTCTAAAAAAATAAAGTCTAAGATAAAGCATCTGAGAAATACGAATTCCGTTTCAGTTATACAAAAACTCTCCCTAAATCTGAACATTTCCCAGAGCACAATTAAAGGAACACTATAGTCACCCAGACCACTTCAGCTCAATGAAGTGGTCTGGGTGCCAGGTCCCCCAGGTTTTAACCTTTCACATGTAAACATTGCAGGGCTAATCCGGCCTCTAGTGGCTGTCTTCCTGACAGCCACTAGAGGCGCTTCTATGACGCAGGATGTGAAAATCGCATTCAGTGTGCAGAACGTCCATAGGAAAGCATTGAGAAATGCTTTCCTATGGACTGTGTGAATGCGCGCGGCTCTTGCCGCGCATGTGCATTCCACTCCACTCGGGAGCTGACGTCGGCAGAGAAGTAACAGTAGGGTAGGTAGAGAATTGTCACATGGGATGAGAAATAAAGCAGAAGAGAGAAGAGAAAAACGATTGAGAATAGAATAAGTTAATTAGGGAAAGAAGAACATAGAATGAAAAAGGGATAGCTAATGTGAAGATCTAGTGCAGTGGATGGCTAACCTTGACACTATAAATTATTTCTGGACTACATTTCCCATGATGCTCAGCAAGCTTTAAGAGTCTAAAAACTTGCTGAGCATCATGTGAAATGTAGTCCAGAAACAATTTATGGTGTCAAGGTTAGCCATAACTGATCTAGTGGGATGTCCTATCGAGCAAAAGATTGCCCCGGGACAAAACATGAGATCTGATCCTAGCACACACAGCTTTCAATTGCTTTTAAAAGCACAGTTAAAGGTTTTATATTTACTATATCAGAGAGCCTATCTACTAACTTATCTATTGTAGTGGATTTAAAACTTATTAAAATAGCCAAACTGAAAATTAAAAGAAAGATAATGGTTTTATAAGCTCAGTTATTTTGCTCTAAAATGTGCCATCTGTTTTCAATTTCCCCAATTTGCAGTTTAGGGATTTAACCTGCAAGGCAAAAAAGGACAAAATAATAAAAATGTATCCAATAAAACAAAAAATTAAGAACTTGTGTGTATTACAGACTTGCTATGCAGTGTTTTTTCTTCCAGAACAAAAATGGTAGGCAGGAGTGACCAGATTTCACCTTTAACCAAGGACATAAAAATATCTATCTATACAGAGTAATGATTCTAGATTATATATGGTTGTTTTCTAAACTACAAGAAAGAAAATATTTGTTGTTTGCCCTATGCCCAAAAATATAACAATTTCTGAAACTTTACCTTTGGGGTTGCAACACGTAAGTGCATTCCACATTTGGCCGCACTCAGCATGATTGAGTGTAGAATATTGTTCCCATCACCAATCCACGATAAAGTCAGTCCATTCAGATGCCCAAAATGTTCCTGCGAATTTGACCATATGACTTTTAAAAATATACAAACATAGATAACAGAGTCAACAATATCTCATAAAGCTTCCTAACTCACTGCTTCAAGGCAATCCCCATAAATGAGATAATAACCCAAATCACCCCCCCCCCACCTCCACAGTACATCAAAACATATGGGATTAGTGAAAACATAAAGTAGATTGTCGCACGTTTCGGCGCATGCCGGCGCTTTCGTCAGGAACTAAATGCAATGTTTCATTAGATAGCATTAAATAGTTAGCAGATTTAGATTTTCGCTCCTCTCTTTTTCCCTTTATGCCCTGCCTTACCTACCTATTATCTCTGACTCTATATCCCCCTGGGAAACAAGGTTACTTTGAATTTGAACACTTTTTAATTTTTAAAACTCTAGTTGCTGAAATTTAATCTCTAGCTAGATAATTAAAGATTTCAATTTATAGAATTTGTACATTGTCTCTGAAATTTTATCTCGAGTTAGATCATTTGTATAATAGATCTTATGTAGATTTCAGCTGCTGAAATGTCATCTTTAACCTAGACTTCTTTACCTATTATATATTTCAAGTTTTCTTTAAGTTAGTTATTGCTAATACGGGTCTGGAACATTTGTTTGTTGTTTTACTTTTAACTATATAAGAACAAATACTAAGTTGTGGATTACACTACTAAATTTATTAAGGAATAGATTTTAATCAACATTTACTCTACACCTATAGTTTAAATGTGTGCATTAGCTCTAATTACACCCGATTCTTATATACCCTGTGCTTTGAGCCCTTGCATTAATTGGAGATTGTGTCTGTTCAGATTGACACAGTGTATAACATATTTATAGTTAAAGGGGCACTATAGTCACCAATTTATTTTTCTGGTAAATATAGCCTGTCCCTGCAAGCATTTTCATGTAATGACTGCCTTTTCAGGGAAAAAGCAGTGTTTAAATTGCTGCCTAGGGACACCTCCAGTGGCTGTTACTTATGCCTTCTTTCCACTGAGCGGGATGGTTTGGGTCGGTACGGTTCGGAAGGGTTAGAATGGCAACCGCTGAGGGGGCCCATCGGGTGGCCATTTGTCATCATGGACCTGGTTGTATGCCGCGTGACTGGTCCTGCAATATTGCAGTGCTGGGAAGAAGTGAGAATCTGTCACTTCCTTCCAGCTAGTACAGATCGAGCCGCTCGTTGTTCGAGGAGGAGGTAGAGAGAGAGAGGGCCAGACTGGGGTGGGTGGGGGGGCGCTGAGGCAGGAAAACCTAGGGAAGAGGAAGAGCAGGGGAGATTAGGGGCAGAGGAGAAGCAGGGAGAGCCTGGAGAAGCAGGGGGCTGGGGCAGAAGAGTAGGGGGAACCCAGGGCAGAGAAAAACGTGGTCGAATACGGAAGTGTATATCGGCAGAGATTAACAATAAAGTTATTTGCGTTCCAAAGTGGTACACGCATGCGCGGCTGGATGTGTAGATACGCCAGCCACAGTGCGCATGCGTGTAATAGAAATAAACGCGCAAAATGATGGATTTAAAAGCCGGAAGCAGGAAGAAAGAACCAGCTCTTGATAAAGTCGGTGAGACGAAACGCGTCGAGCAGTTTGAAGCTTGCCAGCACCCCCACAGAAAGATTGGACCATATTACAAGGTTGGAGATTATCCAGATATGGACTGACTACCTTGGAATTGGGTAAACGAGATCCAGATCAAAAAGGGGATTTTAGCCCAGGAAGGGGCTGACAAGCTTTTTTAGCACAATTTAGACATATGTCCCTATTGTGCCACTATATTTGTGAGTGTGATTTTTTACTTTTAAATTATTTGTATCTCTGTTATTAAATACTTCACTATATTTTATTGTTTTTATCTCTTTTCATGTATACTTGTACTCAACATCTGGTAAATATATTCACACGTGTGTGATAGTGGCGCCCCCCGGTGGTATATGTTTATGTAAACTATACTAATTGCTGGCAGAGAAAAACGTGAGATGGGGCAGAGAAATTCGTACATATTTGGAATAACAGTAACAATATTAATTACAAACATTTTACTAATATGAGGTGCTAGGGGAATGAACTGCCAAGAGGCACACAAGTGAAAAAGGGTTTGCAAGCTCTGCTCTAGAGGAATCAGACCATTTATTTGAGAATAAGTGCTAACTATTCTCCCCCATGGTGTGGTTTTTACACTATTCACATTAACACTATAACACTTGTGTATTTGTTTTGTTTCCTTTTTCCTCATTTTTTTTCTTTCCTTTTACTTTCTCTCTCTCTTTTTTTTTTTACACTGATTAAAGGGATACTGTAGGTACCCAGACCACTTCAGTTAATTTAAGTGGTCTGAGGTCTGACCCTTTTACACTTAGTGCTGCAATGCAAAACATTGCAGTTCCAGAGTACTGACAGCCACTAGAGGGCTTCCGGAATCCAAATGGACTTTTTGGCCGTCATCTGACACTGGACGTCCTAACGGACCTCCAGATTCAGATTTCCCCCATAGGAATGCATTGCCACGCATGCGCATTAGGTCTCCCCGATGGCTAACGTCAACAGGGTAGGAGCATGGGTGGAGCCTGTCCCTCGCCGAGGGACATCAGCGCTGGATTCAGGTAAGTGGCTGAAGGGGTTTTAACCCCTTAAGCCCTGCGGGAGGAGGGCACTCAAGAAGCAGGTTTGTTTTCCTGGCACTATAGGATCCCTTTAAGACTTTTTAAAATTAAAGTGATGTTTTACTATAGGTTTTTAGTGAAACCAAGTCCTTCTGGTGGGGCTTGACCTTATTGGTAATTATATTTTAAAATCAGGGTTAAGCCCTTTAATTACGTGGTCAACAATATATTTGCTACAGTGGTTTATTTGAATCCTGTGGCTAAAATACTTCATTCTGCTTTCGTGCTAATTGTAAAGCATGGCCTAGCTGTATGCAGAAGGAATATCACTTAATTAACCTATAATTGATTTCCCGTTCTTGCAGTATATGAATACTACATAATAGATTTTACATGCTGCCCATCAGTATAAAGTATAGAGGTCTGTGAAAACATTGAGGATATGAAACCTCATCTTCTACTTTAGAAGAGCTACAGCCTAGAAGCAGTTTTTCACCTTTTACAAATGAACATGCTCCTTCTTACCATTTAATTCTCGTTATATAAATACTAACATTGCCAATAGATCTTTGAAGAGGTTAAGTGGATTTCAGTATTAGCTGTGATAATTTGAACAGATGGCCCATGATGGAGTGTGGTGAGTCCTAGAGTTTAATCTGCCATATATTTGTCTAAAGGGGGTAAGCAATCCACTGGCATGTGGCCTGACTCAATACTGATGTTTGTTTGTTAAGAGGCATCTGCAATTACAAGCAGACTATAGGTTTACTTATTAAAGTGCCAAATCCTATCTTAGAAAACAAACATATGAAGTACATGTTTTCTCTGCTATAGTAGAGAGAATGGGGGAATCTCAAGGACTCGGGGTCAGACCAATGACTCACCTCACTATTAATATTCATTTTTTCATATTCATATCTATAGGACTGCCTGGGGATATGTTGGATGGACAATCACTGATAACTCATTGAGTTATCTACTAGTTATGCTGTGTGCTCCAGTATTGTAAGCAGATCTACACCAAAGCTTTATCATGCAAGTCTATGTCATTGACAAATTACTGTCTTTGAGAGTTACTATTAACTGCATCCTACTGATTGAACACAGCTCCTGGTGCACACTTTAATTCATCCACATCCCACCACACTTAGACGCAAAGTATTATTACTATAAGAATTGCGTATAGTAATTGAAAAGTCATTGATGGATTATGAACATGTTATGTTTTAGTTTGTATCTACATAGGGTAGAATATGTAAGTAAAAGAATCTGTATTCTACAGATTAGAGTGTGCCTTACATAGTTACATAGCTGAGAAGAGACTTGTGTCCATCAAGTTCAGCCTTTTCACATATGTTTTTGCTGTTGATCCAAAAGAAGGCAAAAAACCCAGTCTGAAGCACTTCCAATTTTACAACAAACTAGGAAAGAAATACCTTCTTGACCCCCAAAAAGGGTAGTCGGATGTCTCCTTGGATCAAGCAGCTATTACCCCACTAATTGCATCCCTTAATATTATGTTTTTGCAAGTATTTATCCAATTGCTTTAAACATCTGTACGTACTTTGATAAAACCACCTCATCAGGCAGAAAATTCCACACCCTTAGATTAAATCTCCTTTCTTCCAGCCTAAATGTGTGACCTTGTGTCCTATGTATAGTCCTTTTTATGAATAGATTTCCAGACAATGGTTTGTACTGGCCCCAAATATAATCTGTCATATATTTATCTTACAGCCAAAGCCAAAGCATAGTTGATATTAATTTTTCCAGTTTGCTTATTTTGGCCTTAAATTTGACATTTACTTTTAATTCATTTGGAATTTCAAACAATTGTAGTTATGTAGGATAAGCAATTTTTATAATGTTACCTAGACTGAACAAAAACATATAATAAGATTTTGCATGTATTGTGCAGAATTAAATTTAGCTTATAAACCCACGCTAACCCTCATTTAAACTCTAGCTGTGATTACCAGTCTGGAGATGGAAGAAAAGTCTCTACAACAAGCCACTAGTTACTAATTTAATGCCTGCAAATTGGCTGATCATTTCAGCTCACCCCCTGATTTAAATGAGTAAAGGAAGTCTCAATGTGTCATATAATTTCTCAAGTCAGGGAGGGGGAGTAGTGACTGGGCTCTACCAATTCACTGTTAGTATTGCATTAGCTTCCCAGAGATTCATAAATATTGCTAAAGTAGCTTTAAAGGATCACTATAGTGTCAGGAACACAAACGTATTCCTGACCCTATGGTGCCAAACCCACCATTTAGGTAGCTTGCCCCCCCCCCTAAGCCCCCCTATAAAAGTTTAAAACTCACCTTATTTCCGCCTCCTTTGTGACATCATCAAAATGGGCAATTTTTAACCAATCCAATGCTTTCCCATAGGGAAAGCATTGGATTGGCTAAAATTGGCACGGAGGCCTCTTAGAGATACATTAATCTCCATGAGGAAAATTCAGCGTCTCCATGCAGAGCGTGGGGAAGCTGAACAGCAGAGCTGCTTACTGTGCAGCACTGAGCCAGGAAGCCCCTCCAGTGGCCATCTAAGAAGTGTCCACTTGGAGTTGTCCCTAGGGTCAATGTAAACACTGCCTTTTTAACCCTTTAAGACCGGAGGGCGTACTATTACGCCCTATTTTAAGCGGCTCTAAACGCCGCCGGGCGTAATAGTACGCCCTCCGTTTTTTTGTTACTTACCCGGCGTGGGATCGCCGGCGATCGCGGTTGGGGGGACTCCAAGGGGGCCCCCCGCGGCACGTCCTTCCTCCTGGGGGCCCCCCCGGCCATGTGAGAGTGAGGACCTCACAATCACATGGCCGGGTTAGCTGGCTCAGGCATTGCCAGCAGGGGGACTAACTGTAATGACAGTTAGTCCCCCTGCTGGCTGGAAATAAAAAAAAATAATGTTAAAACAGTGTAAAAAAAATATATCTATATACTTAGATTTTATATATACACTTATATATATAATATATATATATATGATCTAAGTATATATATACACACATATACATACACACACATACACTGTCTAGGTGTACTTTACTATTAATATATATATATATATATTAATATCAAATTACACGTAGACTGATACTGATTAAATATATATATAATTATTGTTATATATATATATATATATTTATATATAATATAAAAAATAAAAATGTAAATACGTTAAAAAATAAAATTAAAAAAATAATTAAAAATAAATAATTAAAAAATATATAGATGTGTGTTATTTTGTTCTAACTGTATTGTGATATTAATATATATATATTTATATCAAAATACACGTAGAATGAAATAATATATATACCTATATACATAAATATGGGTGTAGAAACAATCGCACTCCTGGGACTTGGTTGAAGTAGTAAAATTTAGCTTTTATTTATTCCATATAAAATATCAACGTTTCAGCTCCAACATGGAGCTTTCATCAGGACAGGTAACATGTAACAAATGTGCAGACAAGAGAATATATACCCCAGATCCCTCCAAAACAAACTGAACACTCAAATTAAATTAAATATGCACCACAGGAGTGTACTTACTGAATCAGTGTCTGGATGTAGCACAGCTGGCCATGGCTGTCTCCCACTCTGCCCTTGTATCTGCATAATTGGGGCTCAGAGGGAAGGGGGGAGGGGAGTGTTTGTGTTCCAACCATTTCCTGGCAATATCCAGTATGCATGGTTTGAGGTTACCGTGATTACAAACAGAACTTTAACTCTCATCATCCTTAGCCAGCGGTGTTGCCCAGGTACTTGATTCAGTAGTGTAAAAAAGCTTGTATAAATAGAAAGTTACTAAGCAGCCCACCGAGGTAATCCCGGTATTTAATCTGTCCAATAGAACCCTTAATACTGAAGAACTGCAATTACTTAAAAAAGGACTGTCGTTTGTACCTACTAGCCTTCCAGACAAATTCCAAACTGAGGTAGAATTGTATAAATTTGGACGGAATCTACGCCTGAAAGACTTTTTTAAAGACAAAACACAAGAACCCCAGACTGACACAGCAATCTTCAGATCAAGGAGTACATTTGATCCCCCTTCTCAGCAACTATCTATTAAGACATTCATGAGAGACATGCAACAAGACACTGAAACAGCATTGACTACAAGGAAACATGTATACTGCAACACCAGTAAAAAAGAACATATGATTATCAACTCCCTGGCTAAAGACAGCAATATAGTCATACGCCCAGCGGACAAAGGTGGTGGAATAGTTCTACTCAACTACCAATACTACAGAGAGGAACTACTGTCTCAACTACAGGACACCAATACATATAAAAAACTACTGGGTGATCCCACAATTCCGATCATGAAGCAAGTATCCTCGATAATACAAAGAGGCCTTGAAGCCAACTACCTCTCCATGGAACTACAAAAAGCTTTAATCCAACCTACACCAAGAACACCTATCATTTACACCCTACCCAAAATCCACAAGAGTATGGACCACCCTCCAGGTAGGCCTATAGTCTCAGCCATTGGGGGTGTCCTTGAACCACTGGCGAAATGGCTAGATTTCCTATTTAAGAATACAGTGGAAATGTTACCAACCTGCATAAAAGATACTCCTAGTTTATTGAAACTCCTGCATCAAACCATACTTCCAGATGAGACTACCTACCTGGTGACATGTGACGTCAAGAGTCTCTACACCATAATCCCACATGAAGCTGGTATTGAAGCAATGCGCAAAGTACTTCAAAATTCCACAGTATACAAAGGCCCCCCCATAGAATTTGTACTGGAAATCCTGAGGATCGTTCTAACTTCCAACTACTTCAGGTTTGAACACACCTGGTACCAACAGACATCAGGCACTTCCATGGGGGCAGCCATGGCTCCGATGTATGCCAACAGCTACATGTTTGTATTTGAGTCCCTACACATCCTACAACCTTTTGCTGCAAATATAATCTTCTATCGTCGATTCATCGATGATGTGTTTATAATATGGAGAGGGGACTTGGAGTCAATCACATCTATGGTAGATTCGATTAATGAAGCACCCACACCGGTCAAACTCACAATGACAGCAAGCCCCACAGAAGTCGACTTCCTCGACGTCCACATCTACAAGAACCAGTCCAAATTGGCATACACCCTCTATACCAAACCAACAGATAGAAATACAATACTCAAAGCAGACAGTTTCCACCCGAAACCACTCAAGGAATCACTACCACTCTCTCAATTTATGAGGGTAGTGCGCAACAATTCTGATCCTGTGAATACCCAAAAACAGATCAAAGAGATGTGGACCAAATTCAGAGATAGAGGCTATAAAGAATCAACCTTACAACAAGCACTGATTAAAAGTCAAGAGCCAGCACGACAGAATACCAAAAATATTCCACGCCTGGTATTTCCAACCACGTACCACACAGCGTCCAACAGTCTACAAAATGCACTAAGGTCCAACTGGCGCATCCTAGAACGTGACCCGAGCCTACCAGAGGTCTTCCACAATCCCCCCATGATGTGTTATAAAAGAGGGAGGAACCTGAAGGATCTTCTTGTCAAAACAGATCCAGTGCACTGTTACACCAAGGAACAGACATCTGTTAACTGGGGCTGCTACCGCTGTCTGGGCTGTGTCACCTGTAGTCACATGTCACCAGGTAAATACTTCACTCACCCTCATTCAGGGAAGAGATACCCTATCAAACATAGACTCACTTGCACTACAGACTTTGTAATCTACAAGCTGCTGTGTCCCTGTGGACTGTCCTATATAGGAAAGACAGATCTCCCCTTAAGAGAACGCATAAGGAACCATCGTTCTAATATCCGCATAGCCTATAGGGACAATAAGGCTGACCTCCCTGTGGCCAAACACTTTTTGGCATTTGGACACCCCCTTCCAACGTTGAAGTTTATGGCTATAGACCATATCCCCTCCCTTCGCAGAGGAGGAGATCGTAAGAAACTTTTACTTCAACGGGAAGTCTATTGGATTAAAACTTTGAATACTGTCCACCCTAAGGGTCTCAATGAAAAATGTGCCTTATCAGTATTTTTAGGATAATTCCTCTATGTCTATACTTAGCATCTGCTACTTATCTATGGTGTGCTAAACTTTAATGTGACAACACTTCCAGTATATTAATTGTTGCTACATGTGTTAGCTACTGTATTGACAATACCATGTCATTATGTGTCCAGCTCAATATGCCTAATATGTACAATTTTATGGCAGGACAGGAGGCTTCATATTTGCTTTACCTTCTTTACTGAAACCTCCAGCAGCAAAGAAACAGTTAACAGAACTTTTCAAAACAACCAATCAGAACAAAGCAACAGTAGTATAAAACCCCTAAGCAGGCTCTTCCACTTCCTCTTTCTTTGCTGCTGCCTCCAGGTGAGCACTCACCAACTCAGAGTTGTCTCTGCTCTGGGTTGTTTTTTTTTTTTATCCTACATGCTGCTTGTTTATTTAAACAGTCTATTTTTATCTGTCTATTTACTAGGTTTGTTTTAGCAGCTTAATTGCTGCATTTATTTAGGCAGGCTTCTTGCTGAATTTATTTTAACAGTTTATTGCTGTGTTTATCTAGGCAGTCTTTTGCTGGCTTCAGCTAGGCAGTCTCATGCTGTGTTTAGCTAGGCAGTCTCATGCTGTGTTTAGCTAGGCAGTCTCATGCTGTGTTTAGCTAGGCAGTCTCATGCTGTGTTTAGCTAGGCAGTCTCATGCTGCGTTTAGCTAGGCAGTCTCATGCTGTGTTTAGCTAGGCAGTCTCATGCTGTGTTTAGCTAGGCAGTCTCATGCTGGGTTTAGCTAGGCAGTCTCATGCTGGGTCTAGCTGGGCAGTTTATTCTGTGTTATTTCCTATACCACTCCATGCTATGTAGCATGCAGTTTTCTCTCTCTGTTGCATGGGGACTGGATGTCCCTGCTTTAATGCTTTTACTCTGCCTGTACTCTGTTTCCCCTCCCTGGGTCTCCCTGCTGGGCTCTGTAGCCCATACCCTTTCTCCCCTATTCCCCACCTGCTCCCTGCGGCCCCTGGCCGCTTGCTGAGCAACTTTTTCAACTGTGGCAGTGCTGCGGCGGCCATTTTGTTGGAGCCGCGGCGGCCATTTTGTTGGAGCCGCATGGCCTCCATGCATCGCATACAGCCCGGTCTCACCCACCGAGCTGCCCTGCTACCTGCTGGCCATGTGGCCAGACTTCCCTCTCCCTATACAAGGGGAGATAGCCCAATATTTCAGCTATCCCCCTACTTACTGTGCCTGTCTCACATGCTGCATGTGTGACAGATCCTGGATAGCAGGATCTGTCCCAGGCACTCTCACAGCTCACACTGCAGCTTACTATGATGTCTGCTGCAATGTGACTAGGTTCTCTATCCTAGCAGTAAACTTGCCAAACCTTTTGCTACTAAGGAGAATCTTAGATTTACAGGGGTATTACTGCTCAAATAAATATCTTTGTTTAAAAATCATTGTGTAACAAGACTATGCCAATGTAATATATGCTAATCAAGCCTTTCTCTCAACAAACATTATATGGTCTGTTTTCAGCACCTAGCTCCCCTGCCAAGGTTTTGCTGCCCTTCCTGCAAGGGGCTTAAAATTTCCCACTATACATACACTTCAAATGTATCCTATTATTATTATGCCTGTGTGGTCTGTAGCTGTGCATCAGCTTCTAGCTGTATGGACCCTTCTACCCCTCAAGGGGGCTAACCGACCCCACATACAGTCCTGTCATAACCGTAATGAGAGTGGCCCCCCCCTCTCGCTGACCGCACTACTGGGTGTACAGACCTCTATGATACCACCCTGAGGGTGACCCCCTCTTACCTACAGCTCTGCTGGATCTGCAATGCCCGGTTATGGTTATATGAGGGTGACCCCCTCCTGCCGTCTGCACTGCTGGACTGGCGATGTCTGGCTACTTTATTATACGGCTAACCACTACGGCACTACTGTACCTACAGTGTCCGATTATGTTCAGACTGAGGGTGACCCCCTCCCCTGCTGGCCTATACTGCATAAGTATGCTTGTGCTTGTTGGGTGACCCCCTCTTGCACGCTGGGTGACCCCCAGCTGGCCGCACCAGGTATCACTCAGACAGTGTTACCTCTATGGCAGTTATGCAATCACGTCTGAAGGCCAACCACTACGGCACTACTGTACCTCCAGTGTCCGATTATATTCAGACTGAGGGTGACCCCCTCCTCTGTTGGCCTATACTGCATAGTATGCTTGTGCTTGTTGGGTGACCCCCTCTTGCACGCTGGGTGACCCCCAGCTGGCCGCACCAGGTATCACTCAGACAGTGTTACCTCTATGGCAGTTATGCAATCACGTCTGAAGGCCAACCACTACGGCACTACTGTACCTCCAGTGTCCGATTATATTCAGACTGAGGGTGACCCCCTCCTCTGTTGGCCTATACTGCATAGTATGCTTGTGCTTGTTGGGTGACCCCCTCTTGCACGCTGGGTGACCCCCAGCTGGCCGCACCAGGTATCACTCAGACAGTGTTACCTCTATGGCAGTTATGCAATCACGTCTGAAGGCCAACCACTACGGCACTACTGTACCTCCAGTGTCCGATTATATTCAGAATGAGGGTGACCCCCTCCTCTGTTGGCCTATACTGCATAGTATGCTTGTGCTTGTTGGGTGACCCCCTCTTGCACGCTGGGTGACCCCCAGCTGGCCGCACCAGGTATCACTCAGACAGTGTTACCTCCATGGCAGTTATGCAATCACGTCTGAAGGCCAACCACTACGGCACTACTGTACCTACAGTGTCCGATTATGTTCAGACTGAGGGTGACCCCCTCCCCTGCCTGCCTATACTGCATAATATGCTTGTGCTTGTTGGGTGACCCCCTCTTGCACGCTGGGTGACCCCCAGCCGGCCTCACCAGGTATCACTCCAACAGTGTTACCTCTATGACAGTTATGCAATCACGACTAAAGGACAAATCTCCCGTGCCCAGAAGGTCACTTGTCCTGTCCTCATGCCACCCCGCTGACCTCACCGCCAGAAACCATCGGTACCCTACAGGGGACACTCCACCGGCCATCCTAGACGCTACACCGAGCACCCCTGGTACGCGTTGGCTAACGGATGGATTCATCTAGAGGATCAGTCTTCATGACGGAGTCCGGAAAGGTCCCCGCAGACACCTGATACAGGGTTTGCACTCTATCCGGGACTAACCACTGGATGTCGATGACACGCGGACACAGATGTTACAGCTTGGAAAGCGAATAATACTAAATTCCATTTTGGAATGTACCTATATGACTTATAGGTATCGCCTAGCTGGTTTCTACCCCTGAGAGCCGCAAAACGGGGATCAAGGTTACAGAATCTTGGACCGTTCCAGGAGCAATACGCATGACCAAAAGAGGCGTCCATTCCGAAGTTGCCATGCTGGGCGAAGTGTGCGGCGGAGTGGACTCCCGCCCCATCCCCATCCTACATGCTCCCAATGAATATGTCGCCTGTGGACACTTTGAGACGGAGGGCACTCATTCCCTCAGAGCTGCTCGGCGTGGATGATTGGTTCTCTCCCTCAACTGGACATGAGAGAAACCCACATGGATTTGCCATCAACATAGACATATTGAATCTGACTCACTCCCAGAAAATGCCAGGCATATGCTCCGCAACCTGCGGGTCACACTTAGGGGCCCAACCCGGTCGATTGACCAGTTGTTATTCGCCATCGAGGCCATACCTCCAGGATCCGGTACTATCAGCCGCTCCAACATGACGCTTTCTCGGGTCCTCGGCCTGGTATAGCCGAATCATGTGACCTTCGGATGAAGATCATCTAAAACTTAATTTATTACTCCGACATAGGGGGACCTGGCCTACCTAGGAGTTTCGGACCCCAACCAACTTCGGCCTGGACTCTGGAGTTCAAAGGAGGAACCTCTTCACGCCAACTGCATGGAACTATCTGCAGGTTTGTTCAACGTTTACAGCTTTCCCAGGGGAAGTGGTACTGCTCGCTACCTTCCGGCCTGGACTTATCACTGGTTGCCCACTTTGGACTGCAGTCGGATCTCACGTAGGATCGCTATCTATAGTGTCTGGGCAAGTATTCGTCATTTGTGACAATGTCTGCGGGACGAGACACTCATGTGGCGGACGGCTTCATCCGACCATGGAGAGACCCCAATGATTGGTTACCTCACCCTCCGGGGTCTCGACTACTGGCATGATTAAATTCGGTACGAACTGCCATACGGAGCGGTTCTCCAGCTGGCTGCCGGACCCTCAGCAAGGCGAGGGACGTGTTTTCCAAGCTTGGTCTCCTTCGGGGCGTACGCATTCTGTTTACTTCCAGGATACTTCAGGCTTTGCTTCAGACCGAATTCCTGGGAGTGTCGTTTCGCCTGGCCACACCACTTCGGAGGAGTCCTCCGTGCTTTCCCCTTTTGCAGGAGTTTGCCATGGGAAGGCAATCTACGACTACCTGTCTCCAGGTCCTGTGTGGGATCCACAGGGGTAGCCTGCCATGACTGGTGTCGGGAGAGATGTTTGGGTCCCTATGGCTGTCCCCATTGTCTGGCTGAGTTGCCCTCTCAGGGTAGGATCGTATGGGGCCATTCACGTCCTATGTCAGCTAGAGGACGACTCATGTGCGTTTTCGCAAGATTTTGGCATTGGTAAGGATCTCGTGGTCTACAGTCTACCAAGAGGAGTATACCTTACAGGAGCCCTATCTCTTGCTATTCCTCAAGTCTAGTGGTATCGTATGTTCTGCATTTCCTTGAGGAATGACCTGATGACAAGGACTTGCCTTGCGCCAGTTTTTCCGCTTACGGTTTTCCCCAGTACATCTTGTATTTCATGACGTTCTGACGTCATGGTATTGACGTAGTGTTTTCTTCCTTCTTGCCGTTCAGTACATCGGTTTCTGCTCCAGACATATTTCATTTCTATTCGTCCTCTGTGTTGTACCCCTACTCTCCGGATAGGCCACGGCTCTGACAGGTTGTACACGACCATGTAGATCCAGGATCTGGTTCTTTCCTCCGTCTACTCATGGACAGCTGTTGATTTCTGCATACGGACGTTTTGATCTGTTTCTGCATTTTCTATACACCGCTGCTTGGTTTAGGGAATGGGTTTTCCATTCTCCTTTCATTTCAGTCCTATGTCATATTGCTTCTGGTTCTACTATTTGGGCGTTAAAATTGCAAATATGAAGCCTCCTGTCCTGCCATAAAATTAGGGATTATTCTAGCCTCGGTGAGGGAATAATCTAAATTTTATTAAAGACAGGAGGCGAATATTTCCCCCCCTTTTCTTACGTTCCCTCCCTGGATTTGGGTCTTATAATTAATTTGGGATATTGTTATGTTTTGTGAATGCATTGTTTTACATAATAAAGGTTATTTCTATTATTTAGTGATTGTCTGTGTGCATTTTTATTCATCATGTTTGTGTTGTAATTATGTTTCGTCCATGCCTTTTTAGTTTAGGTACATACTAGATACTAGGTCTTCATAAGATCTGTAGACTTTGTTTCTTCATCAGGTATTATAATGTGCAAGTGATATTGTATGGATATGACATCTTGCCTTGACAGTTTACTTTCACAATGTTTTCCTTTTTCTTGCAGTGTAATCTATTTTCTCTCTCTGGGCTTGACGATTATTTCTCTGGATATGTCTGCTACAAGGTGGATTCGTTGGTTTCCTTGCTCTCCTGCTCGACCTCATCAAAGAAAGAGGAAGTGGAAGAGCCTGCTTAGGGGTTTTATACTACTGTTGCTTTGTTCTGATTGGTTGTTTTGAAAAGTTCTGTTAACTGTTTCTTTGCTGCTGGAGGTTTCAGTAAAGAAGGTAAAGCAAATATTCGCCTCCTGTCTTTAATAAAATTTAGATTATTCCCTCACCGAGGCTAGAATAATCCCTAATTATATTATGTTACTATTTTCAAATAGTCACTGTGTGTCAAGTCCTGTACCAACTCATTCCTATTGCTATTACCATGCTATAGCTATTCTGTTGAGGTTATGTTGTCTTAGCACTAAAACATTTTTGCCACTTAAAAAAGTGCCAGTACAAGCTATTACTATAAGGTTGACGGTACTCTGTTGCTACTCCCACCAAGTCCTTCCCTTATAGATAAGATGCATTCTAACTATCCGTCTATTATACTAATAATTTGTTAGCTCTGTGATTCACCATCTTGTCCTGCGAGTATTTGTTTTTAATAATTAACTGCTTAGTAACTTTCTATTTATACAAGCTTTTTTACACTACTGAATCAAGTACCTGGGCAACACCGCTGGCTAAGGATGATGAGAGTTAAAGTTCTGTTTGTAATCACGGTAACCTCAAACCATGCATACTGGATATTGCCAGGAAATGGTTGGAACACAAACACTCCCCTCCCCCCTTCCCTCTGAGCCCCAATTATGCAGATACAAGGGCAGAGTGGGAGACAGCCATGGCCAGCTGTGCTACATCCAGACACTGATTCAGTAAGTACACTCCTGTGGTGCATATTTAATTTAATTTGAGTGTTCAGTTTGTTTTGGAGGGATCTGGGGTATATATTCTCTTGTCTGCACATTTGTTACATGTTACCTGTCCTGATGAAAGCTCCATGTTGGAGCTGAAACGTTGATATTTTATATGGAATAAATAAAAGCTAAATTTTACTACTTCAACCAAGTCCCAGGAGTGCGATTGTTTCTACACCCATATCTACCTTTGCCACAACCAGCACCGGGCACTACAAAAGTCTTCTTGGAGTGCAAGCTACTACAATGTATATACATAAATATATATGTATATATCACTATATATATATATATCTATATATAAATAAAATATTTAAAAAAAATTATATATATATACATATATATATATACGTATATATATATATATATATATATACGTATATACATATATATATATACATATATTAATTCTACACATATATTTATGTAATATTTTTACATAATTAGGTATCTTAATTAATTACAATTAGCGGGACCTGCCTGACAACCCATGCCGAAAGTATAGGGAATTTAATTTGCTAGCACTATATTTAACCCTATAACTTTCCAAGACACCATAAAACCTGTACATGGGGGGGGGGGGAACTGTTTTACTCGGGAGACTTCGCTGAACACAAATATTAGTGTTTCAAAACAGTAAAATGTATTACAACTATATATCGCCAGTAAAAGTGACGTTTTTTGCATTTTTCACGCACAAACAGCACTTACACGGACGATATTATTGCTGTGATACTTTTTACTGTTTTGAAACACAAATATTTGTGTTCAGCGAAGTCTCCCGAGTACAACAGTACCCCTCATGTACAGGTTTTATGGTGTTTTCAAAAGTTACAGCGTCAAATATGAGGCTTGTGTTTCATTTTTTTCACATTAAAATTCGCCAGATTGCTTACGTTGCCTTTGTGACCCTATGGTAGCCCAAGAATGAAAATTACCCCTATGATGGCATACCATTTGCAATAGTAGACAACCCAAGGTATTGCAAATGGAGTACGCTAACGCTAACTTTGGCCAGTGTTTGTGACCAAATGGCTACTAAAAAAGACTGGACATACCCCATTTGCAATACGTTGGGTTGTCTACTATTGCAAATGGTATGCCATTATGGATGTAAATTTTATTCCTGGGCTACTATACAGTCCCAAAGGCAACATAACCAATCTGGCGAATTTCAATTTCAAATGTAACATGCTATATTTGACCCTGTAACTTCCCAAAACACCATAAAACCTGTACATAGGGGGTACTGTTTTACACGTGAGACTTTGCTGAATACAAATATGTGTATTTTATTGCAGTAAAAGCAAACAGTATTATGACATTCACAGTTAAAATGGCATGTAGAACTAAAAAAATAAAAAAAATCTTATTTTCTCCCATTTTTTTCATATTAAGTTATGTTTCATAGCTAAATATTTGATATTAAATGAAAGCCCTGTTTCCCCTGAATAAATTATATATGATAAGGGGGGGTGCATTTAATATGAAAGAGGTGAATTACGGTTGGACAGACATATAGCGCAAATGCCAGGTTTTGTTTACGTTTTGTTTTGTTCACAACGTGTACATTTGGCTCAGTCCTTAAGGGGTTAATTAAGCTGTAGTTGTTCTCATGACTATAGTGTCCCTTTAAATACATTTTACTTTAGAAATATATGATGTAACTGTGTTTACTATATTGTGCTCAATTTTGTTGTCATCTGGTGCATTTAGTTACATTCTTTTGCCATTTAGTAAACTGCACTGCTAGTAATTCCTTTACAGTCCTTACAAATACCTATAAGCAAAGTATTTGACCATTTTTATTTGTCCATTTTGTCACATCTACTGTATAGAGGAAAGTTGCATTTTTATACTAACATTTCAGACCCTGTGTGAAATATTGCAAGATAAAGGCCACAGTACTTTCTAAATATTTTATTTTCCTATAGACGAATAAGTGAAAAATAAAAATGGTGTGAATTTACATAATTGACATTTTTACAGGTGTCTGAAAACAAATATATGCAAACAATGCCGTTATGTTTATATGCTTGCTATTTGTTCTGTTTATAAAATGCAAATATTATTTCCAATAGAAATATGCTTGGTAGGTTGAGTTTTTCTTTTTAGTCATCTTTGGCTATAAAGAGCATGGCTAGCATTAAAAGGACACTAAAGGCATCGCGACCTCTTCATCATGATGAAGTGGTCTGGATGCAGTGTCCCTGCTGTTTTCACCCTGTATTGTCAAACATTACTGTTTTGTAAAAACAACAACTTGCATTGCATGGTTAAACACACCTCTAGTGACTGTCTTTCTGATAGCCACTAGAGGTGCTTCCACTACAATAACCAGGTTAAACTTGGTTATTCAATCAATGCTTCACACGCGCACGAGCTTCCCAATGAATTGGCTTAGATCATCAAGACTGATGATATCAGCTGGGGAGGTGGGATGGCCGCTGTAAGACCAATGTGTCAAGGTAATATAAAGTTAGTACATCTTCCGTTTAAACCTTTTTAAACCCTGACAGGGGGGCTGGTCACCTAAATAGGGAGAACACTATAGCTTTAGGAATACATGTTTGTGTTCCTAACGCTATAGTTTTCCTTTAATAGGTGATCTAGAAAAAACAGTTGCTAGCACTGATGGACTGACTGTCACAGACTAGCCTGACCATTCAGACATTTGCTCTGCCACCTGTCCAGTTTAGACTCTTGTTCATGATTTATATGATTGCACATGTATGAGATTCCGTCCTAAAGCCAAATACGCTTGCAAAAAGGCAATTAAAGTGGCTAAACTAGAAAATGAGACATTGATAGCCAAAGAATGCAAAACCAACCCCCAAATTTTTTTCAAGTACATCAATTCTAAAAAAAACAAAAAAATGAAAGTATAGGTACACTGGAAACAGAGATGGGTGTGTTAGTTAATGAAGACTTGGAAAAGGCAGGAATTTTAAATAACTATTTTTCTTCAGTATATATAAATGCGGATCCAATGGCAAGAGACATGCAAGTGATTGCAGCAAAACACTTGCAGATAACTTGTGATTGGATGACTCGAGACAAAGTGCTACAGCAGTTAAAGAAAATTAATGTAGATAAAGCTCCGGGGCCTGACAGTATTCACCCACGAGTACTTAAGAAGCTATATGGGGAAATAAGTGAACCTCTGTATTTAAATGTTCAATATTCTTTTGTTTCAGGTATTGTACTGGAGGACTGGAGGAAGGCGGATGTCGTTCCTATATTTAAAAAGGGTTCAAAATCCTTGCCTGGATATTATAGACCTATGAGCTTAACTTCTGTGACTGGGAAAATATTTGAAGGGCTATTAAGAGATAATATTCAGCAATTCATTGGGAAGAACTTTGTCAACATGGTTTTATGAAACATAGGTCATGTCAAACTAACCTACCGTATATACTCGAGTATAAGCCGACCCGAATATAAGCCGAGGCCCCTAATTTTACCCCAAAAAACTGGGAAAACTTATTGACTCGAGTATAAGACTAGGGTGGGAAATGCAGCAGCTACTGGTAAATTTCTAAATAAAATTAGATCCTAAAAAATATATATTAATTGAATATTTATTTACAGTGTGTGTATATAATGAATGCAGTGTGTGTGTGTGTATGAGTGCAGTGTGTGTGTATGAGTGCAGCGTGTGTGTATGAGTGCAGCGTGTGTGTATGAGTGCAGTGTGTGTTTGTATGAATGCAGTGTGTGTATGAGTGCAGTGTGTGTGATCAGTGTATGTGTTCAGTGTGTGTGATCAGTGTATGTGTATGTGTGCAGTGTGTGTGATCAGTGTATGTGTATGTGTATGTGTGCAGTGTGTGTATGAGTATGTGTGCAGTGTGTGTATATGAGTGCAGTGTGTGTTGCAGAGCCTTGGTGGGGGGTGGGCAATTTTATTATTATTTTTAATTATTTTAATATTTTATTTTATTATTTTTTATTTTATTTAATTATTATTTTTGTATTATTATTTAAAATTTTTTATTGTTATTTTTTATTATTTTATTTTATTTGTAATATTATTTTTTTACTTATTAATATTTTATGATTTAGATTTTTTTTTTCGTCCCCCCTCCCTGCTTGATACATGGCAGGGAGGGGGGCTCTCCTTCCCTGGTGGTCCAGCATTGGTAGTTCAGTGGGGGGGTAGGCTGTGGGGGCTGCAGAGATGTTTACTTACCTCTCCTGCAGCTCCTGTCAGCTCTCTCCTCCTCCGCGCCGTCCATTCAGCTCTTCTGTCAGCTCACATTGTAAGTCTCGCGAGACTTACACTGGGAGCTGACCGAGGTGCTGAACGGACGGCGCGGAGGAGGAGAGAGCTGACAGGAGCTGCAGGAGAGGTAAGTAACATCTCTGCAGCCCCCACAGCCCCCAGTCTGTATTATGGCAATGCAAATTGCCATAATACAGACTATTGACTCGAGTATAAGCCGAGTTGGGGGTTTTCAGCACAAAAAATGTGCTGAAAAACTCGGCTTATACTCGAGTATATACGGTAATTGCATTCTATGAAGAAGTAAGTACAAGTATAGATCAGGGTGTTGCAGTGGATGTGATCTACTTGAATTTTGCCAAGGCATTTGATACGGTTCCTCACAATAGGTTAGTCTTCAAACTAAAAAATTGGTCTAGATGAATATTCCTGTTCTTGGGTAGAACATTGGCTTAAGGATAGAGTACAACGAGTTGTCATTAATGGTGAATTTTCAGGCTGGACAAAAGTGGTAAGTGGTGTTCCTCAGGGTAATGTTTTGGGACCGCTTCTATTTAACATATTTATAAATGATCTTGAAATAGGTATTGAAAGCCATGTTTCAGTGTTTGCAGATGACACAAAACTTTGTAAAGTAATAATATGTGAGCAGGATATTGCTTTGCTGCAGATGGATTTGGATAGATTGGGGGACTGGGCACTAAAATGGCAGATTAAATTTAATGTAGAAAAATGCAAAGTTATGCACTTCGGGGTCAAGAATGCACAAGCAACTTACACCCTAAATGGTAGTGAATTAGGGATAACCACACACGAGAAGGATTTGGGAATTGTTATAGACAACAAATTAGGGCAGCAATAAGCAATGTCAATCTGCAGTTGCTAAGGCCAACAAGGTTTTGTCATGTATAAATAGGGGCATAAATTCTCGAGATGAAAATATAATTTTGCCTCTTTAGAAATTGCTGGTAAGACCATTCCTTGAATATGCTGTGCAATTTTGGGCACCTGTTCTAAAGAAGGATATCATGGCACTAGAAAAAGTGCAGAGACAAGCTACAAAATTGATAAAAGGAATGGAGTATTTTAGTTACGAAGAAAGGTTAAAAAATGTAAATCACTTTAGTTTTGAAAAACAGCACCTCAGAGGGGAATGATAACATTATACAAATATATTCGGGGCCAGTAAAAAACATTATCTGGAAAACTATTTATAAACAGGGCTATACATAGGACACAAGATCACGCATTTAGGCTGGAAGAAAGGAGATTTAATCTAAGGCAAAGAAACGTTTTTTTTACAGTAAGTGCTATAAGGATATTCTCTGCCTGAAGAGGTGTTTTTATCAGAGTCCATACAGATGTTTAAACTGCAATTGGATAAATAATTGCAAAAACATAACATACAAGGATATAATTTCTAATTAGCGGGGTAATAGCTACTTGATCCAAGGAGACATCTGACTGCAATTTTGGGGTCAAGAAATCATTTTTCCTAGTTTGTTGCAAACTTGGAAGCACTTTAGACTAGGTTTTTTGCCTTTTTTTGGATCAACAGCAAAAGCATATGCGAGGAAGGCTGAACTTGATGGACGCAAGTCTCTTTTCAGCTATGTAACTATGTATTGTCACCTTAATGGTTAGAATGCATGTACACAGTGTCGATCACATCACTAGCATGCATTTGAGCTACAAAGTGTACTCAATAGGGCTTCCCATCTCTTGTGCATAGTTTGCCTTGCTTGGTTAAGAGACATTTTTTTTCCAGGAACTGCAAAGCTGGAATACTAAGCTATTTACTGGATATATAAAGAGGTTGTTGTGGGCCACACCCTTTTAAAAATGAATATATAAATATGCAAATATAATTTTATATTTCCATATGCAATTGCCATTGGATGGAAAGCTGCCATTTTGATCTTTAAAATGTTTCATTGTATGTTGTATTTATAGTAATCTGTTCTTAGTTGTCTTTATAATAAATCAATGAAATAAGATAAATCTTTTGTGCTCAAACCAGTTTTTGATCATATATATTTCTTAAATATTGCAATTTAATGCAAACTGATATCTACGTGTATATTGCCTGTTTATATTTGTGTGTCCAGAAAATAGGGTTAAAAAACACATGATTAAAACAATGATTAAAAAAATACCCCACAATGCAAGATGCTTCTGCCCAGTACCTGTAGGGTCAGGTAATCAGCTAGGATCTGGATAGGGTGATAGGAGTCTGATAATCCATTCACTATTGGGATCGTTGCTTCTTTGGCCAGTAAATCCAAATCAGATTGTTTGTAAACTCGTGCTAAAACTGCATCAGTCATCCCAGATAGCACCCTAGTAAGAAAAAAGCAATATATGAAGATAAATGAATTACCTCAAATTAGAAGCTAGTCAAGTCAACCCCATACTATACGTCTTCCCCAATATAACTCTCACTATAAGCCATCTCTCTTTTTTCTAACTCAAACAGTTCTCAAAAGGTTTTTATGAAAAGTAGAGAGACAAGTATTAGTATTATTAATGTTAACGTATATACTCTAGTATAAGCCGACCCGAATATAAGCCGAGGACCCTAATTTTACCCCAAAAAACTGGAAAAACGTATTGACTCGAGTATAAAACTAGGGTGGGAAATGCAGCAGCTACTGGTAAATTTCTAAATAAAATTAGATCCTAAAAAAATTATATTAATTGAATATTTATTTACAGTGTGTGTATATAATGAATGCAGTGTGTGTGTGTGTGTGTGTATGAGTGCAGTGTGTGTGTGTGTGTGTATGAGTGCAGTGTGTGTGTGTGTGTGTATGTGTATGAGTGCAGTGTGTGTATGAGTGTGTGTATGAGTGTGTGTGTGTGTGTATGAGTGTGTGTATGTGTGTGTGTGTATGTGTGTGTGTGTATGAGTGCAGTGTGTGTATATGAGTGCAGTGTGTGTGTGCATGAGTGCAGTGTGTGTGTGTGTATGAGTGCAGTGTGTGTGTGTGAGTGCAGTGTGTGTGTGTGTGTGAGTGCAGTGTGTGCATGAGTGCAGTGTGTGTGTGTGTATGAGTGCAGTGTGTGTGTGTGTGTGTATGAGTGCAGTGTGTGTGTGTGTGTGTGTGTGTGTGATGCAGAGCATTGGTGGGGGTGGGCATTTTTTTATTATTATTTAATTATTATTTTAATATTATTATTTTTTCTTATATTATTTTTTTTATTATTTTATTATAATTTTTTTTTTTTTTTTTTTCATCCCCCCTCCCTGCTTGTTAGCTGGCCAGGGAGGGGGGCTCTCACTCCCTGGTGGTCCAGTGGATGGGCTGTAGGAGGGGGGCTGGTAGAGAGCTCTTACTTACCTTCACAGCAGCTCCTGTCAGCTCCCTTCTCTCTCCTCCGGTCCGTGCAGCTCCCAGGTCAGCTCCCTCTGCAAGTCTCGTGGCCGCGCGGAGCGTTGCCATGGTAACCTGTGGCAACGCTCTGACCCCGCGGCTCTCGCGAGACTTGCAGAGGGAGCTGACCTGGGAGCTGCACGGACCGGAGGAGAGAGAAGGGAGCTGACAGGAGCTGCAGGAAAGGTAAGTTACAGCTTCCTGCCAGCCCCCGGTCCTTGTCTGTATTATGGCAATGTAAGTTGCCATAATACAGACAATTGACTTGAGTATAAGACGAGTGGGGGTTTTTCAGCACAAAAAATGTGCTGAAAAACTCGTCTTATACTCGAGTATATACGGTATTTATTAATTAGAATCCTACATAATAGAAGACACACTTTTTACTAGACTTTTAGTATCCTGTGTTGTAAAGCAAATAATTAGCAATTGTAACTGAACAACAAACAAACACTGATTTTAAATTAAAATTGCCAACAATTTATCAAACCTTGCTGTATCTTTCAAACTCTCATTGACGCCTAAATGAATATCTTGAGTTGTAAGAAAACAAGGGTGACCTCCAAGTAAAGCAAATCCTACAATTAAAAAAAAACACCAAAATTTACTACAATCATACATAATCAAATATCTAAAATTATATTTAATGAACATGTAAATATGTAATATGTAAAGGTGCATTTTCATTGACAAGTCAACATTTTATTTATTGGCTCAATTTCAGCAATTTACAGTTTACACTAAAAATATATTTACATATACATACAAAGTATGTTTGAATATATAAAATTACATTTTCCTTATGGATTCATACTATATTTTCCCCTCTAAATATAGTTAGAATTGCCTAGGTCTGGAGGAATAGGAATTTTCCATATTCCTATATTTTCTCTTATATTTTTTTTATGACATATCAGGGGCTGTCTTTTTTAGGAATCAGTAGAATCATACTTTATATCCCCTCTGTCTTGCTATCCTTTACAAGAAGCATTCAGTTTTTAGGTTGAGAGCATCTCACAATAACCTGAATTCTGTTTTCTGTTGCAAAGTACAACCATGTGTATCAAATTTTCTGTTGATACCTGATAGGGTTAATTTCTGATCAGCTGAAAGACTAATAGCCTTGTACATTGCAAGGATGTCACATACGTAGCTTTGCGCCTGACCTTACATACATAGCAGAGATGGTCAGATTGATCTCTTCTTGAGAGATTGGAGCCCATAGCGCCTCTATGACTTTTGTGTAGAGCTTGGGAAGTGTAATATTAGAAAGAAAGTTGTTTATCTTTGGGAGTTGAGGGTCATCTGAGGTATCGTGGGTCGGGAAGTGGTTATATAGGGTCTTATAGAAGGCCGTGAAGACTTGGGCTATATCGTCTGGGGACGTACATAATGTTGGATGATTGGACGTAATGGATGTCTGGGTCACGGCCTCAAGGTGCGGGCAAGCATTGTGTCCATTTTGTTGGATTTCTGATAGTAGGTCCTTTTTGGACCACAATAGAGAGCAGGCCGCATTGTCTATAGGAGTTCTCGGATGGAGTGTCACAATGCCCTTCCCACAGTCCCTCTCATGTCTCCAACGGTTCAGATGCCAGCTGCTATAGCTCCGTTCATTTTTATGACGCGGCACGTGCGCGCTGATGTCACACCCCGCCAAAACATTCGAATTCGACCATTTTGGGGGCATGGCTATAATTTAAAGACAAAGGGTATAAAAGGAGTACTGTTGTGGTTTCTGTTTTCAGTTTCCAAGAGTGCGTTATATCCTGTGTTTATTCTGGTATTTTGATCTTGGCTTTCTCCTGATTATTCTACTTTCCATCCTCCGTAACACGGCTATTGGTTTTTTCGCATCCCTGTCTCAGCTTGTCCCTGACTATTCTTGTTCTAACAGCGTATAACTTGGCCATTCTAAGGACCTGTACACGTTGTCTAATCTATTATCATATCTCTTTACTCTGCGTGTTGGGTCACAAGATATCGTGACATTACAACAGGGTCTTATGGACCCTGCAGGTAATAGCCCTCAAGGGTTTACTGATGATAATAGGTTTGAGGCGATAGACCATCGCATGGATCAGATTGCGCTTGCCTTGCAAACATTGATGACACGTCCCTCAACTTTGCCAATGAAAAGGCAAAATCAGGATACTCCTTTGTACACTGGGTTGGAAATAACCCCATATGGCGCTACTATGCATGTGACTTCACAGGTACATTATGGTGGAGCACCAGAAGTTTGCCGAGGTTTTCTAAACCAAGTAAGCATTCTTTTTAAACTACAACCCAGAGCATACCCCACAGATTGATCTAAGATAGGGTTTATCATCACCCTACTTATAGACAAGGCATTGACTTGGGCCAATGCTTTGTGGGAAAAGAAAAACTAACTCTATGTTTAGGTGATGTGCCCCACCTCCTAAACACACAAGTGAGAGTGCAGCGCTTTTCAAATGTTACTTACCCGTTATTTCTTTTTGGGGTGTATAGACATATAAAAAAGAAAAAATATACAGAGAATTTGGTGCAGTATGTTTTAGCAGTATATAAAGTGGATACAGAAGTATATACAATTTCACTCACATGTTTTAGAGCCTTTTGGATATAGGCTCTAAAATCTGCGTGTGTATGGCCCTTTAAGGTGGCTTCCAAACCTTCTTCTATGATGTTTTCTTTTCCTCAGGATTATATAGAAGACATAAATAGTACAGACATCTAGGTGCTAGTAGTTCTATTCAATCATGCAATTAGAATTAAAATTAGCAATAAATTTTTAGGAGCCTGTTTATTATAACTGGCTCCTAACTTTCAGCGTGGTGTCAATTTTCAGGGTGACACTCCCTTATAGGAACCTTGGAAATTCGATGGAAAACAAATGGAGATATGAGATAAATAAAATGTAAGGAATTGATTTACCAAATAAAAACAGAGTGTTAAAACTCCACAAATAAAAGCAAAAACAAAGTGTTGTACTGGGGTAAAAAACCTTGTAGTAGGGTTTCACCAAGACGTGTTTCGCGTCCGGGCTTTTTCTATCGGCGTATATCCCATTCTTCCCGGTTCCATTTTAAATGCTGTGTAAGCTCCTCCTACTTCTGACGTGTTTCCTCTGTTTTCATTCTGACGCATGCGTTGTCAGGTGGACTGTTTTCGAGGTAGTAGTCTCTTGTTAAAAGTCCTTTGTGGGCAAACAATAACCCTATCGTTTATAACTATTCTGCCTTTAGAAGAACGTTTGATGTAGCAAGAAGCCTTCTGCGACTTATACAAGGCAGTCGTTCCTTGGTTGATTATGCATTAGAATTTAGATATCTAGCGGCAGAGGTTGGGTGAAATAACCAGGCCTATGTAGATGTGTTCCTTAATGGATTGTCTGATAGCCTTCTGGACGAAGTTGCTACCAGGGAATTACCTACGAATCTAGAGGACCCTAAACCTACATGTCTTGTATAGACGAAAGGTTAAGATAGAGAATGAATACCAGGGAAAGACCCAGAAGAGCTGCCATTAGGTTAGCACCCTCTTTTAATCCTGCTGACTCCATGGCTTTGGAATTGCCTGAACCCATGCAACTAGGGGTAACTAGGTTATCAGAGGCATCAAGGCAATACTGGAGAAGAAAAGGTCTCTGTATGTATTGTGGTAAGAAAGGGCACCTCCGCTTATCATGCCCTAACAGGCCGGAAAACTCCAGCACCTAAGTCCTTCTAAAGGACAGGCCTTGGGTGTTGCAACTATGTCCTCTAAAAACTCTGAAAAAGATCTTCTTGGGCTTCTTATTCCTATCACTTTAACCTGTGGAAAGAATGTGTTGCATACCTTGGTGTTAGACTCTGGGGCAGCCAAAAGTTTTATTGACCAAACTTATGCCGATAGTCATTCCATCCCTTCAAGGTTAAGGAATACACCCTTGGCTGTTGAGGCCATAGATGGTAGAACACTTCAGAGTTCGATTATAACTCACGAAGTCGAACCATTACAAATGACCGTAGGGGCTCTACATGATGAAGTAATTGTATTACAATTAATTTCTTCTCCATCTTTCCCAGTAGTTCTACTGGGAGAAGGGTGAGATCTTGTCTTGGAGTAATAAATGTAATCAGGGATGTGCTAAAAGAATAAAGCCTTTATTGTTAATAAATAATTAATAAATAGTGATGTTCCCGAACAGTTCGCCGGGAACTGTTCGCCGGCGAACATAGCGTGTTCGCGGTCGCGAACACGCGCGATGTTCGGTCCGCCCCCTATTTGTCATGGAGGTGGGAGGGTCTGGGAGGGAGGGTCTGCTGCTGATTGACTGGAATGTGTCTGCTGACTGTGAGGTACAGGATCAAAGTTTACTCAATGATGACGAATAGGGGGTGGACCGAACATCGCGCGTGTTCGCGACCGCGAACACGCTATGTTCGCCGGCGAACGGATCCCGGCAAACTGTTCGGCACATCACTATTAACCCCTTAAGGACCAAACTTCTGGAATAAAAGGGAATCATGACATGTCACACATGTCATGTGTCCTTAAGGGATTAATAAATGTTCCTACTATGCTTCCCTTATCCACTACAGTGCCTGAACCATACTCAGACGTTAAGGAAGTATTCGATAAGAGAAAAGCCAAGTCAGTACCACCTCATAGATCCTATGATTGTGCCATAGATCTACTACTTGGCACTATGCCTCCTAGAGGTACTGAGGTACCCTCTTTCAGCCAAGAAAAACACAGTATTGGAGGAATATATTGTGGAGAACCTTAAAGGATTCATTAGAAAATCCTCATCCCCAGCAGAGCAGGGTTTTTCTTTGTCTCCAAAAAGGAGGGTGATTTGAGGCCTTGTATCGATTATCGTGGTCTAAATAGGATTACTGTCAGAAACGCATATCCTATACCCTTGATAACCAAGCTTTTTGATAGACTCAAAGGCGCCACTATTTTCACTACATTGGATCTTAGAGGGGCTTACAATTTAGTCAGGATACGTAAGGGAGATGAATGGAAGACAGCATTTAATACCTGGTACGGTCATTATGAATATACCGTTATGCCTTTCTGTTTATGCAATGCACCCTCTGTCTTCCAGGATTTGATAAATGATGTACTAAGGGACTTCTTACATGAGTGTGCTATTGTCTACCTTGACGACATTTTGATTTATTCCAAAGACAAAGTGACTCATCACACTCATGTTAAGAAAGTACTAACCAGACTATTAAAGCATGGACTGTACTGTTAATTGGAAAAATGCCTTTTTAATCAAAAGCAAATAGCTTTTTTAGGATTCAAAATTTCTGAGAGAGGATTTGCCATGGATTCTACTAAACTAGAATCGATACTACAGTGGCCTCTACCTAACGGATTGAAGGCCATACAAAGATTCATAGGATTTTCTAATTATTACAGGAGGTTCATTTACGGCTTTTCGTCCATAATCACACCAATTACTAACATGACTAAAAAAGAAGCCAATCCCAAATTCTGGTATCAAGAGACATTAAATGCCTTTGAAATTTTGAAGACGTCATTTTCATCTGCACCAATATTGGTACATCCCGATCCCACTTTCTTATTTGTTAGAGGTTGATGCCTCTGAAACAGGGGTGGGAGCAGTTCTGTCCCAAAGAAAGAGCCCTGAAGAACCCTTACATCCTTGTAGGTTCCATTCCAAGAAACTAACCTATACAGAGAGGAGAATATGACATTGGGGACATGGAATTATTGGCTATCATATATGCCTTGAAAGAATGGTGTCATCTGTTAGAGGGAACTCCCATTCCTATCACTATATTAACAGACCACAATAACCTATCTTTAGAGAGTCTAAGAGGTTATCAGCTAGACAGGCACGTTGGTCTCTCTTTTTAGCGAGATTTAATTACTTGTTAACATACAGACCTGGGTCAATGAATACTAAAGCAGATGCCCTGTCTCGTCAATTTGAACCACACGCCTGTCTTGATCCTGAAATAACAACTATCATACCTAAAGAAAGAATAGTGGCTAATACTCATGTTAAGATATATTCCAAGCTCATTGATAATATAGAAGCAAAACAGAATCACTCACCACAACATAAACCTACTGGTAAATACGTAACTCTTGAGTATCAAAGAGATACTTACCTCTTATCATGATGGGAAAATAGCAGGTCATCCGGGTATAAATAAAACTCACTCGCTGATAGCTTCAGAATATTGGTGGCCTTCCTTACGAAAAGACACTAAAGAATACGTTTTGGCATGTGACGTGTGTGCCAAAACCAAATCATCTCATAGTCTCCCTTGCAGACTATTATGACCATTAGAGATACCACACAAACCATGGGATAGCATAGCTATTGATTTTAAATTCGATTTGCCTGTATCTATAAAGTCATACTGTCATCTTAACTATAGTTGATAAATTTTCCAAAATGTTTCATTTCGTTCCCTTGATAAAATTGCCATCTTCACCGGAACTTGCCACAACATTTGCCAAAGATGTATTCCGATTTCATGGCATACCCAAAGAAATTGTGTCAGACAGGGGTACACAGTTTATATCTCGTTTCTGGAGGGCTTTCTGTGCTTTCATTGGCTTATCATCCTCAGTCTAATGGAACAGCTGAAAGGACCAATCAAAAGTTGGAACAATATTTTAGGTGTTTTATATCCGACCATCAAGACAATTGGGTTGATCTTGTTCCATGAGCTGAATTTGCGCATAATAATTTTTTTTGTGAGGCTACGCGCTACAGCCTATTCTTTATCAATTTTGGTTTCAATCTACACGTTCTTCCAGGATATACCGCTGGTGGAGGAGCATAAGGGGCGAACCTAAAGAGAACGTGGAAACATGCGCATCGTACTCTGTCACACACCTCTACTTTATACAAAAGACAGGCTGATCATCATAGACATGCTGCTCCTGTATACCAACTGCGTGATAAGGTCTGATTAAGCACCAGGAATATTCGCTTGAAGGTGCCATCTCTGAAACCTGCCCCCCCAGGTATATTAGCCCTTACAAGGTCATTCAACGTATTAATCCTGTGGCTTATAAATTGGCTCTCCCTCCTGCTTTATGCATTCCTAACTCTTTTCATGTTTCTTTATTGAAGCCTCCCATGTGCAATTGTTACACTAGACCCTTTGTTGTTCCCTCTCCTGTACAGGTTGAAGGTCAGGAAGAATATGAAGTGAAGGTCATTCCTGATTCACATATTTCTAGGGGTCATCTTCAGTATCTGGTTGACTGGAAGGGTATGGTCCCGAAGATCGGTCTTGGTTTAGTTCTTCTGACATCCATGCTCCTCGTCTCCTCAGATCATTTCATGCTGCTTTCCTTCTCGCCCTGGCCCTTCACGCCCGGTACGATATTAACATTCGAGTATAGTTTAAGTATAAAGGAAAGAGAAACTAGGCAGTCAAATTGTTCTGTTCTGTTTTTTGGTATTTTTTTTTTTTATAAAATAACATTATTTTTTTTTGCCACAGAAGAGGAGGCGACAGGGCTACCCTATGTGAAAAACCAAAAAAAATTATAGATAAAATTGTCCAAGGGTAGAATATTAGTATAGGCAGTTTAGATCAGGAAACCCCATATAGTCGGTGTATGTACCTTTAAATACAATAAAGGATAATGGGTATATCAAGTATAAACAGGTGTGACTAGTATTTGGGGATATGAAGGGAATTAGGAACTGTGAAAAATAAGGTCCTAATATTCAGAGGTAACTCCTGGTGCAATCAATGTATACATCATATGTTCCTACTTGTTCAAGTATGGATATAATAATCCACATACAAGCATACAAGTTGGATGATTGATGTGCTTAAATAAGCTTTTATTAGGAGGCCGGTCCGAAGCTCTAGGCTAGCACGTGATGTATTTTTTTACACATTGATACATAACAATATCACACTATGTGTTTTGATTCTCTCCTTTCTTTTCCGATTGTGTAACATTTGAGTGGACCTATCATTATCCAAATATCTTACTGCATGTGTCAGTTTGTTTGTCTGTGTATTTGGTGGAGTCAGAAACTTTTCAAGTGCATATTTAAAGTCACAGCGTACTTTAATTATGTAGTGAAAAACACTTTCATTTAAATATGGTTATGTTGAGAATATTTTGTATTGTGGTTATCACAAACACTGATTATTGAATATAAAAGCACAACGCACCTTATACATATAGTATGAGGCTTTGTACCTTTACTTTTACATACACATTTGCATATGTTTGAGGAAACGATAATGTTTTCCATTTTTCATGTTACTATTTACTTTTTGTGATCTCTGTAATAATGTTAATTGCCACTGTCATTTGAGAAATTGCATTATAAAAATAAAAAGTATACCTACCTCTGTATTAATACAGGAGTTTGTTTTACAGTGTTTTCATAAGATTTCCCTTAAATAAGATTTCCCCATAAATCAGAGTTAGATTACATTCCGAGAGTCAATAACACATAACTAGAGTAAAAGAAAATCAATAATGAAAAGCAGAGAAATTATTGAGAATATTCTCATCATACAGTAGGTATGGCTTTAAATATGTCCACATATATTATGAGTAACATACTAAAGAAAATGCCTAATTGAAAATGCTGGATGGTTTGTTTTCTAATTCAAATGCATAGAATATTTCAACAAAATGGTTATATTAGCACTTACAGTGCCAACATATTCCGCAGAGCTTTACAATGATAAAATGGGGATGTTTGTAATTTTAATAACAGATACAAGAAGTGAAAGAGGCCTTGCTCAGAGCTTGCAATCTATGAATAAAATAAACATACTTAAAAGAACACTACAGACACCTAAAGCACTTTAGCTTGCTGAAGTACTGAAGTAGTTTATGCGCAACAAATATGTCCTTTTTAATTTCCAAAAAGTGCAGACTTCAATCGAAATTGGCACTTTTATAAATGAATCTTGTTACATTGCCGGCTGACAATCTGTCCTGTTACTTCCTGGTTTGATTAGCTCAGTGGAACTAAACTCAAGAGGCAACAGTTGCTCAGAGCACCTGCCTTGCAAAGGCATGTTATTGAGCTGAAAGTCTGTGATTGGACAGCCACAGAACGTCTGGGAAGGACTAGAAGGGGAGGGCTTGAGACAAGAGAGCTACCACTTTTGTAATTAGTTTTTAGATATACATCAAATGAAAATGCATGCCTGTGTTTATTGGGGGTATACCTACAAAACAGTGATTTTTATTGTATTTGGGCAGTGTAGTGTCCCTTAAACACTTCTAGTAGCATTAGATATTACTTCATGTGGAACCTTTGCAAGTCTACAAAACCTGGGTTTGTTTGATTGTATATTTTATAGTTAAACTATTACAAAAATTAGCTACCAGAAAGGTTGGTGCTTTGATTGCAACATGGTTTTAAAAGAGAACAGTCGGGGCGGGGCTGAGCCACTGAGCGGATCAGTTGCATGTCTGCTGGGCTCCAGAAATTTTAGGCCTGTACCACGACTTAAACAAGCTAATCCCACAACAAACAGACCTAAATCGATACCAAAGCATACTGAAGAGGAGGCTGCCTGATCCCACAACTACCACGTTGAAGCTCTGGCCGCTCCGGTGATACCCCGCGGACTGCGGCCTAGTGGAGCAGAGGACGGGGTGGACGGCCGCCGCCCTGCCCTACTGCCACGGGCCGTTAACTCGCACACTGGAGAGAGCTGCGGCGGGAGCAGATCCTCCCTCCCTCCCCCCCCCTCTGGACCGGTGGGGGTAATCCCGGTCCCCACTGGCCGCCTCACTTACCTACGAGCAGCAACAACAATGCAGGCGTGGAGACCGCCATGTGCTCCCTCAAAATGGCGGACGGACGTGTGGCACTGAAGCCACCAAACAACCTGACCTTACCTTCCAGTCTGGAACAACGAATCAACGAGCTCTTTCTCCGCTTCTGGGCAAAGCTGGAAGCCCGAACCAAAGCCACACAACCACAGAGCCGGAGGAGCCCACAAGGGGGAAAGGAACAGCAGGCACTGGTACACCCTCCGGGCACTCGACACTTGCGAGCTACAACCACCAGCACACAAGGCTCACCTGGGCCAAGGGCCAAAAGGGGGAAACCCCCAATGCACCGGCCACCACGACAGAAAGCCCCCCCTATAGGTGGCGAAAACACATCAGGGGCCACTGTCGCACCCTACCTGGGAAAGACTTTGACTCCGACAGGAGCCCCAGAGTCTGTGGCCATTTAATGCGGGCCCCTCACGAGGCCTGGGGCGGGAGGGTTGCCGTGAAGCATGCAGACCCGGCACCCTCTTGGGCACTCACCTACCTGTTCCCGAACACTGGGGTGGGGTGAACGACCCAGACCGAGCGCGGGACTGATAAACTGCTGCCAGTCACCCCCATCAACTGATGCCATGAACCTACAAGCCTTATGACCCACTCCTCAGACCGCCAGAAAAAATATACAGCCAGTGGATAATGGTGGTGATCACTACTGTTATAAAAGCATATTTTATTTGGCAAAGTTAAAAATTGCAATGTACTAGGGGCAAGTAGCACACGGGGTGAGAATAGCCTTACTGGAACCCCAGGGTAAAATGGGAGTGTGAAAACGCCCTAAGCGCACTCAATCCTCCGAACCCTAACACACTATTAACCCTAGCTATCCGGTTTACCTGACTTATGGGCTCATACCAATCTAGTAATGTGTCTCACAAGTGCTTCAAGCCTGCCCTAACTACCCTACCTCTCAAATGAGTGATGCAATCCGCACAGTTAAACACCCAAGCTATACAACATGGTACCCACAGTCTTAAACATAGCCCGTATGTGAGTTTTCTCAATCTATCTCTTACGTTTAGCCTATGTTTTTAAGCATGTTCCTAGTGTAAAGGCAAAGTTCATATTCATGTACTCAATAACGTATTTCACAACTGCTGATGTACACAATCTATTTGCAACAAACAAACGTATGCATCTTGTCTTTTACCAAAAACTGTGCAACTGAATATTGTCATGACCATGTCTGCATTATTGCTCCTGTGCCTGCTGTCGTGGCACCGCAGGCCTGTTTGTAAACCTTATTGCACCAAAAATAAAGAATTTAAAAGAGAACAGTCATTTTTCTAGAAGTAATACATTTGAATAAAATTGAAAATCTTTAAATAACTTTTGTTAACCTTTTATCATGTGATGCAATGTTTTCTTTGACATGTACCATATATTAAAGATTTATCAAATTACATCTCAGTTCAGTTGAGAAACAACCTGTGCACACATGGCAGTGGAGGAGGAGAACAGAATTGCATTGTCTATTTCACCACCTCCACACATTATGTTCTATTATAGAAAAGGGCAGAGTTTATAACATTGTATAACATTTATTTACAAAGAGCCATGACATGCGCACAGTCGATTATTCGGCAGGTGCGCTGTTTACCCCAACCCCCAATAACTTACAGACACCGTATTTCTGTTGGAATATAAAAGTCCACAGCTTTATTTATTATTATAAACAAGGTAACAAATTGGGGTCATTGCCACATAATATAAATGTACCCCTCCCCCACCGTACATAAATTACCCCCGGCAATGACCCCGACCAATAACAATAAATAACATTATAAATAACAAATAACACATAACACATGGCCTACCAAAGAGGCCCCATATCCATAACTTTTTTAACTGTAGGGGTGTACCGAGACCCCCCTACACCACCTGGTTCGGAGCCACCGATGAGCTCGAACCCACAAACCATTTAACATTCCGGTCTAATCCAACCTAACTTTAGCCTAACCACTTGATACTCCTCCTACCTTCCAATTACCCAAGCCCTATCCCGCCGCTGTGACCAAACGGGAACTCCAAAACTACAGGGAGGGTGGGAGGGACAATTACCAGGTAAGTGTCAGTTTAGTTAAAATGTCCCTTACTCATAAAATGGCTGCTTAATATACTCCTATCTTCCAACCCCCATTTACAAATAACCACACCCCTTTAACTGGTTACTCCCCTGCCTACTCCTGGCTCTGTCAAGGCCCACTCCCCTGACTGCGCTGTTCCATGGGCTTCATGACATGCGCACAGTCGATTATTCGGCAGGTGCGCTGTTTACCCCAACCCCCAATAACTTACAGACACCGTATTTCTGTTGGAATATAAAAGTCCACAGCTTTATTTATTATTATAAACAAGGTTACAAATTGGGGTCATTGCCACATAATATAAATTTACCCCCATGCCCCACCGTACATAAATTACCCCCGGCAATGACCCCGACCAATAACAATAAATAACATTATAAATAACAAATAACACATAACACATGGCCTACCAAAGAGGCCCCATATCCATAACTTTTTTAACTGTAGGGGTGTACCGAGACCCCCCTACACCACCTGGTTCGGAGCCACCGATGAGCTCGAACCCACAAACCATTTAACACTCCGGTCTAATCCAACCTAACTTTAGCCTAACCACTTGATACTCCTCCTACCTTCCAATTACCCAAGCCCTATCCCGCCATAGCAAGAGACTTGATCCCTTAATGTCTCGAGCGACCCCCACCGCACATAAATAGGGCTTTAGCGATACCTTCTTGGAAACCTAAATTTAAGAGATCACACCCAACCTCAGACAGGTGCACACCATCCCGCCTAAAATAACCGGGCAACATACCCTCCAGTTCTAAGTGCCTCACCGGGACCCCCCCTATCCTCCTAATAAAGACAGACATGGCCTTATTCACTTTACCTCGGCAACGTGCCACAGCCGCCGGGTTCCTGGCATGCCTCCAGTTCAACCGCGGCACCATCTCAGACCACACTATTACCACACCAGGAACCAGTTCCCGTACCCTATCCAGGTCCCTCTTCACTCTCCTGACCAACACCTTTTGGGGGACCAAACCCAAATCATTGCCCCCACCGTGAATTAAAAGTATATCCGGGGCAAACCCCCTTGATAACATCCCGAAAATCTCCCCACTTATGCTCTGCCAGCTGAAACCCCGAAAACCAAACCACCGAAGGTCCACTGTGTCCAGAAGAAAACCCAGTTGTGTGCCTTGTCTCCGAACTGCGGCCCTCTTCTCCGCCCAGTAGACAAACGAGTGACCCACCAGCCAAGTGACCAAGCCTGAAAAGAAACAAATTCAGTTATCCGGCAGAGCACCCGTTTCCCACAGCCACAACATTCCATTCACACCAACCTATCCGGCCTTACATATGCGCAGAACCTGATGGATTCCCATCTCCCAATCCGCTTTATCCGCTCCTCTCCTAGCCCGAGACGCGCCGCCTCAGTCGCAGCCCCGATACGGAAGGAGTGTGTACCAAATTGTCCGGGCTGCAAGCCCAATTTCGTTAAACCCATGCGAAAGACCCGCAAGAACTGAAAGCGCGACAGCGCTCTCCCGTCCTCGTGGATCAAGAAGCAACCACCAACCTTCGGGCGAATCTGCAAAAACATGTCCCCACATACCACCGGGCACACCGTAGACCCTGGTAGCGAGGACAGGACAATTTTCTTACCCTTTCCGAAGACGTCCGTCTTCGAGCGCCGGAGCCAGATCACGACCTTGTCCTGTTCGACCACCACATCCTCGAACCGGAGACCCGTTGTCCCCGACCTATTGGCGCTCACCAATTCCCCAATTCGAAAAGCCCCAAAGAAAGCCCATACGAAAGCCACAGAAAACAAAGTTACCTCAAATGCCGATATGCACACGTCGTTCAACAACCCCACCAACCCTTGAAGGGTGGCAAAGGACACGGGCCTCCTCGCATCCACCAACCTCCTGCCTTTCTTGAATCCCCTCAATGTTTGTTTCACCAAAAAATGTTTTGTCAAGTCCTCCCACCCGTTAAACTTGAACAGGAAAGCCAGAGCAGACATGTAGCGTTCCACCCTAGAAGGGGACGACCCACCTGCCACCAACCTGCAAAGAAGCCACAACAGCGTATCCAACCTACCGGCTGCGGAATCGCCCGCTCCCGCCTGCGACATCATCTCCTCCCATTCATTCCAAACCTTTGTATAAGCGGCCCAAGTCCCCGGTGCCAGCGAGCTCCTTATGTATCGCCCAAGCACGACGTCCCGAGCCACCACATCTCCTCTGGGCACGCCTGCCCTTTCGCCTGCGCGTCCGGCGCCGCTTCCCGAAACCGCTCCCACTGCGAACGAGACAGAGCGTCAGCGACCACATTCAGCAGACCTGGCACGTGCCGCGCCCTGAAGTCAATGTTCCAAGACATACACAAGAGCACCAGCTGCCGCAACAACCTTACCACAGGAAGGGACGACGCCGATAGACTATTAATTACTTGTACCACTGCCATATTATCAGAGTGGAAGATAACTTTCTTGTCCTTGAGCTCCCTGCCCCAGAGCGATACCGCTACCACTACTGGAAAAAGCTCTAAGAAGGCAAGGTTCCTAATCAAGGGGCTCTCGAACCAAGCCTTAGGCCAAACCTCGGCACACCACTTGCCCCCAAGGTAAGCCCCGAAGCCAACGCTCCCCGAGGCGTCCGTAAACAGCCCAGCGTCACCAGATGCCTTTGTCGCATCCCTGAAAAACACCCGCCCGTTAAATTTAGTGAGGAAACGGTCCCATATGTCCAAGTCCTCTCTCATGCCCACAGACACCCTGATGTAGTGACTCGGCAGCCGAACACCACAGGTAGCCCTGGCCAGCAATCTACAAAAAAACCCTACCCATAGGGATCACCTTACAAGCGAAGTTTAGGCTTCCGAGCAAGGACTGCAGTCCCCGGAGCGTAACTTTCCTAGCGCCCTTTACCGCGTTCACTTGCTGGCGGAGCACCCTCAACTTCTCCTCCGGCAGCCTACATTCCCCCATGACCGAGTCAATTTCCAGCCCTAGAAAACTCAGGCACTCGGTCGGCCCCACTGTCTTGTCCTCAGCCAGAGGAATCCCAAACTGTTGCGCTACCCTCTGAAAAACCCGTAATATCTGGGCGCATCTGTCGGACCCCGCCGGGCCCACACACAGGAAGTCGTCCAGGTAATGGACCACTGTACCCCCGCCCGTTTCCTTACGCACTACCCACTCCAAGAACGTGCTAAACTTTTCGAAATACGCACATGAAATGGAGCAACCCATCGGTAGGCATAGGTCCACGAAAAATTTACCCTCGAAAAAACACCCCAACAAATGGTGACAGTCTGGGTGGATAGGAAGGAGCCGGAATGCTGCTTCCACATCCACTTTCGCCATCAAAGCCCCTCGCCCTGCTCTCCGAACCAACTCGACAGCATGGTCGAATGATGCATACGATACGGAGCACAGGGCCTCATCAATGTCATCATTTACTGACGCCCCTTTCGGGTACGATAAATGATGGATCAACCGAAACTTGCCCGCCTCCTTCTTGGGGACTACCCCCAGCGGGGACACCCTCAAGTCAGGCAACGGCGGAACCGCGTACGGCCCTGCCATCCTACCCAGCTGCACCTCCCTCAGCAACTTGTCCCGCACAACCCCCGGGTGTTCCCCCACCGACTTGAGGTTACTGCATAACCTCCCCACATCCCTACTCTGAAACGGTATTGTAAAACCCTCCGTAAAACCCTGCCATAAGAATTCGGCGTCCTGGTGGTTACCGTACTGTTTTAGCCACGGTAGCATCTCGCCTATTTTCACCGGGGTTGCCCCCCGCGGCAGCGGAGGGGGCCGACGCTCCATTGGCTCCCACTCCTGGTGCAGACTTACCTCGCTTAAAACACTGACTGGCTCCATGGGCCCCCCCACAACCGGAGCACTCGTGCTTAAACCTGCACGACGTTCCCCACTTGCATTGGCCCTCATTAAAGAGCCAACAGAAGCCTTTCTTTTGCCCGGCCGATGCAGGTCCCCCAGGGGCCGCACCGGCCATCCCGTGAAAGGGCGCAGCCTTCTGCGCCATCATGAGCCGCATCCAGAGGGAGAGGTCCATTTGATCCCACCGCATGCTGGGATTCGCCGCTAACCTCTGGCGAAATTGTTCGTCCTACCGCCACCAGGCGACCCCACCATAAGTCCAGTACGCTTCCCCAATCCCGTCTAGATAGCAAAACAGTTGGGAGCATTTATCCGGGGACTTTTCCCCTATTACACTGGCCAGGATACAAAAGGCCCTTAGCCAGTTCCCAAATGTTTTGGGAATCTTCCGATACCTACGCTTTTTCTCCTCCTCTTCCTTCTTCGCGTCCTTCTTGTCCTCCTCCTTCATGTCTAAAAACTCCTCCAACGGGAGGAGGGAAAAAACCTCCACAAACTCACCCTTCCAAATCTTTTCCTTTACGTCCAATTTCAGATGACATCCTAATGGGCCCGAGAAGGACACGTGCACGTTTTGCCGCGCAGCGTCGGTAATTTCGCCCCCTATACCAACCTTCTCCCCTGACTCCTTACTAGCTTCAGACACAGATAAACCCACCTCGCTATCCTGTGCCGGACCCTCGGCCCTACCCGACGACCCTTGGCCCTTCTCACACGTCCACACTCTCCCAAACTGAGGTGAAGATACTTCCCCACCCGCCCATGAGTCTAAGAAAGATTTTAAGCAATTCAACAGTGTTCCTGCGTGTGGTGCAACAGTTGACTGAGCCCGAAGCCGCAGAAGGCCGTGGGTTCGTTTCCCTTCCGTCCGCCATGCTTGGCTCCGGAGCATCCAATTGGCGCCGACTCCTGTCAGCCTGGCCCTGCCTCAGGACCGCGGGTGTAGGGCTGCGTGACCTGCAAGGAGAACGACACCTGGGTAGTGTGTCCACATGATCACATACCCGCCCAACCTCCTTACGCTCCTGCCTGTAGTTCCGCACCTTGTCCCGTCCCCCTGCCTGGCCCTCCCGGCCGTAAGCGCTGCGCCGCTGACCTGGCGAGCTCCTGCCTGATGACCCAGACGCACTGCGCCGCTGCCTCCTCCTCCGTTCCCCTAAAACTGATCTCCTCCTACTATGCCTGCTTGTTGACCTGCTCCCCTCTCTGCCCCTCCACCTGTCCGCCCGCCTCCTGTCGCGCCTGGCACTGATGCCGCGCTGTTCCCTGCTGCGATGCGGCCTAGGGCTGTGTGTGAGACCCCGCCGCCCCTGGGAGCCGCCCCTGTGGCCCTCCCGCTCTCTCCCAGCCCGTCCTGCCTCCATGCCTTGGGCTGATTCTGGGGAGCTATCCCGACACGCTGTACCTGGCCCCCTTTGGGCCGCCTTGTGAAATGGGGATTCCACCTGCCTTTCCTGGCGTCCCCGGTCCACCAAAGCCGTGGGCCCTGCCTGCCCCAAGGTACCTGGCTGGGCGGACCCGCCGTCTGTGTCCCCAGTGCTGCACCTGGCCCCACTATAGGCCGCCCCCGCTGTGTCCCCTTGTACAGGGGCTCCCCCTGCCATCAGGGGGACCGCCTGGTCTCTAGAGGCCTCCGCTCTGCCCCCCGCCCGCTGCCCGGCCCCAGCGCCATTCCCTGACTCACCGGGCCGCATCTGCTCACTGCTCCCTCCATCCGATCCGCTCTGGGTCCTGGCTCCAGCCGCAACCGTCCCGCCTGCCGCCTCCTGGCAGGGCGCGCACCGCGTGGCAGGCCGCGGCCTAGCTGATGCCCGCGCCCGGCCAGCACCGCGTCGAACAGCCGGTGCCGGCCGCGGTACCTCCACTCTGCTGGGGCCCGCTACCTCATCCAGGGCCCCAACAGACTCCGCTGACGGGCTCCTCCGTCTGCCGACTTCGGGCTCCACGCCTGGGCTCAGCCTCTGGGGCGGTCTCGCCCTCCTCAAGGAACGCCGTGCAGCCGCCGCAGGGGTTGTAGGGGGAGGACCCTGAGCCCCCAGTTGCTCATGAAGCCAGGCCAGTCCTCTATCCCGCACAGCAGCTCTCACTCCCTCCAGGATTTCTTCCATCGATGCCATGATCTGAAAGACAAAAGAAAAACCAACACAGACCCGCCAAAACAATTACCAGGTAAGTGTCAGTTTAGTTAAAATGTCCCTTACTCATAAAATGGCTGCTTAATATACTCCTATCTTCCAACCCCCATTTACAAATAACCACACCCCTTTAACTGGTTACTCCCCTGCCTACTCCTGGCTCTGTCAAGGCCCACTCCCCTGACTGCGCTGTTCCATGGGCTTCATGATGGAGGCACTCATTACAATGACAGAGGTAAAGACATCAGTATTTAAATAAACATCATTTTAAAGATCATGGTAAGTGACAGTTCTCTTTTAAATACTGAAGCTGCCACCTATAAGACAATTTAAAACAAATTTGTCACCCCCCCCCCTCCTCCCCAGGTATGTCACACACACCCTTCCCCACACTGTGTTGATTCTCTTGCAATAATGAGAGTTAACACAGGTCCATTGGACGCCTTCGAAGGTCCAGATGGCACAACATGGAATTCCTGGCCGCTGCCATCTTAGAGGAACCGTGAAAGAAGACCTGGCAAGACCAGCACAAAGTTGGAAAAGATAAGTTGCACAGGTCCTGAGGTCTGAAATGGCTGTAGGGGTCAGAGGAGCTATAGTTAAGCATCCCAAGGTGAGGGCTGGTCACCAAATAAATGACAGAGCTACTTTATTGAATTGATTTAAATTTTGATGGCATAGAAAAGTTGACCCATCTAGATTATCATGAATCTGTCTAGAATAGGTTTTATTCATAACCATGTTTTCACATAATTCTTTGTTTATTGCTCTGGAAAGTAGTGTACCAGTCAAAAGCTTTCATGAATGCTTCCACTGCAATAATCTCTAAAGCCTCTGCTGGAAAGCTATTCAACTGTTTAACATGTTCTGTCTATACCTATTTTTTGTTTATCACCGTGAAAAATAATTCAACTATTATTTAACACAGACCAGCAAACTATACAGGTTTTGGGTAGACAACGGACAGGTAACATAAGTGAACTAGCTTTTACACCAGTAAAATAAGTGGTAATTAGTTGATAATTAACCTGAACTAACTGGCCGAGGCACTGATCTTGCTGCTTCCATATTCTTTCCCGATTTGCCATGCCTACAAGAAGCTAGGTTCTAGAGACATTGTTGTACATGAGTGAGCATACATAATAAGCATCTTTAATACATTCTCTGAGGTGACGCACATCACTTGGAACTTTCCGATATATTTTACTTATGTTGTCAAGTTTCTGAAGCAGATGGGTTTTCAATAATTAACAATGGAAAGGAAAAAAAAATCCCTATTCACCAGTTTCGGTGGAGAGTCTTGTTCTGGTGCTTCTTTTTTCAAATATCATGGCAAGTGATTTTCCTTGGAGCAATGGCATGTACTGAAATTAAGAAAATATTGGTATACTGGTATAAATATTCATATCCTTTATATTGAAATGTTTTATTTTTTGTATTTATATTTCATTTCTCACCTCTCCTTTTTGTTTTATTCTGCATTTAAGATCGGCCGACACCCACAGGAGATATTTTATTTCTTCAGAAGTGTAATTTTTCAACGTTAGAAGGTCACGTCCTTTTAGTTGTGCGTGATTATTTGACAAACTGTAAAAGAAAATCACAAATAATAAGCTTCCATTCAGCAAATGTAAATAAAAAAAACCCTCAAATTTTGTCATTTACTTCAAATGCTGGTGGTAGTCATTAAAACTGAAGATCTTTAATAAAATAATACTTAAACCGAGAGAGACATCTAAAGAGCTGCAAGTCATATCACAAGGACAGGAACATATACAAAACCTCATCTCGGGAAAGGGCACTAAAGTGGGGTGTAGTGTGGGGTGATAGGGATGCATGGGTAAATATGGGACTGTGGAGTATTGGATAGGGGCTGTATCAGTGCATATGAGGCTGTAGTGGGAGAATAGATGGATGTAGTGGAATGACAGGGGCTTTAGTTGTGGGGATACAGGCTGCAATAGGGTATAGGAGCTTTAGATGGTTAATAGGGGCTGTCTATAGGAGATTATGTAGGGGGTAGGGGAGGATAGTGACTGTAGTGGGGGTTAGGGGCTGTATGGGGGTAAGTACAAAAAAAAATTGAATATTTTTAATTTAAGACAGGACGTGATGACGTGACGCACGCACGCACGCATGCACGTACGCCCTCGTGGACGCGGGGTACGAATGGGGGAGGTGAGCGAGGTCCGAGACACGGAGTACTGGAGGGCTTCTACAGACGCCAATATCAGTGAAGTGGCTATTTAATCTGATATGCTTGCGGCTCTGCAGCTATCTTCTGGTGAATTGTTGAATCCATGGAGTGGGCATAGCGGAGTGAACGGCAGTTGCGGAGTCGACGATCTGGGTTTGCTGAATGTTTCCACCAAGAAAGATTGTTAAGCATGGTAGAAATCGTACACCTGGGAAGGAAGAGAGTTATCATCGTGATTGGCAAGTAATGAGCGACAACTTCGATTTGCCTGATATGGTATAATGGTTTGGACATTGCACATTGCCTAACTGACTAACTAGTGTTTGCAACACCTCTATTCAAATTAGATTGGCAAGTAATGAGCGACAACTTCGATTTGCCTGATATGGTATAATGGTTTGGACATTGCATATTGCCTAACTGCCTAACCAGTATTTGCAACACCTCTATTCAAAGTAGAGAGAAAAAGCATCAATTTAAAACGGCTATAGGTGGATATATGTGGTAGTTCCTAACCTGATGACTTAAACCTGCTAAAAGCCTAATCTAAGCCATTAAGGCCATTAAGGCTATTGTTGAATTACTATCTAATTACTAATTGTAAATCCACATATATTTAAATGCAAAGGGAATTTTTGAATGATAATACCTGTTGACTATATTATCTCCTTTAAAGGGGATTAACAAATCTGAGAGAAATTGACTACAGTTACAACTAAGAAAGATTTATCATCAGGACTGGCAAGAAACAAGTAACAATTATAATGTTCCTGACCTAGTATACCAATCTGTATATTGCTTGATCAATGCCTGCAAAATCTCTACTTAAATCAAAGAGATAAGTAATCAACTTAAATTGGGTATAAGCAGATATATGAAGTGATTTTGAACACATTTACCTAACCGGCTAAAAGCCAAAAGCTCAAGCTATACTATTAAGACTTTTGCTAAACTATTGCCTATTTACCAACTGTAAATTCATATATAATTATATGCAACTAGAAGAAAGTTTGGATTGACAACACTCTACAAGTAAATGATGGCTAAACCATTTAATCCCAGTTTGGATTAAGGGAAGGTCTTTTTTTTTTTCTCTTTCCTTTTTTTAATAAAATATGCCTCCAAAAAAGGAAAAAGATAAGCTGACTTTGGCCAGCGCTACTAATACTGAGAGACCTAGAAATGTTAATATTCTCTGCTCACCTAAAGCACAAGACAACCCTAGACAATCACAGGGTGGCAGAAGAGATTCTACCGCCTCTGGTCATGACCATTCACAATTGGTTCCTCATCATGTGACGCAACAGACACTTAATGAAGCTTTGGAAACTTTATATCTTAGGGGGGGCGTGGTTTGGCCGTGAACAGAGATGGCCGCGTAAGGAACGAGCTCCGACCCACATAGCTAAAAAAGCAGGCTTACTCATCAGCACGGCACGAAAATGGGGCGCACTAAACGCCCTGACGGCTCCCAAACACCCAGGCATCCAGCGACTGCCGCACAAACGGGTCCCATGGATGGGTACCTGGCCCCGGCACCCGCTGAGTACCACGAGGCTGCGAGCACAAACATGGCCGACTCCCCGGCCAGCTCACCAATACCGGAGACGGCTGCACCCACGCTGGCAGAGATCAGTGCAGACATAAAGGCAATTAAAGCCCTGGCAGCAGCAATGGTCACCAAAACGGACATGCAGACCCTCTCTGATAATCTACATGCGGCGATCCGCACGGAGGTAAACTCACTTAAGGCTGAAATCTCCACACAGGCCTCCAGGATACAGGCAGCTGAAGTTTCAGTGCAGGCAGTTGGGGAGAGGGTTGAGGCTTCAAATCTGGCTATACACAGGCAAGGCAATATTCTTCTACACCTGAGACGCCAAACTGAAGATCTTGATAACAGGGGCCGCAGATCAAACATTAGGGTCCGCGGTCTACCAGAACCCGAAGGGGCGGAGGTAGTGGAAGCAACGCTACAGACGCTGTTCCGCGACATATTGGGCTCAGAAGCGCCAGACTCAATAACGTTTGACAGGGCACATAGGGCTAACAGAGCACGCACGTCTGATAACACACCGAGAGACATTGTATGTTGCCTACACTCCTAAAAGCTGAAAGAGAAAATAATGAACAAAGCCCGCGCAAGGCCCACTTGGCGTTTCAATGGCGCAGAAGTTGCCCTTTATCAAGACCTGTCTCCCCTCACGCTTGAGGCCCGTAGGGCCCTGAGACCCATCACAGCGCTACTCAGAGATAGGGGGATCCCATACAAATGGGGTTTCCCCTTTATGCTATTGGCCAGACACCATGACGACTGGTTCCCGCTACGCTGGCCGGAGGAGGTGCCCAGGTTCTTACAGCGCCTCAACCTTCCACCTACGGAGGTCGCCGACTGGATCCTGGGGCCTATGGACCAGAGGCAGGGACTTCACACCCCGAACCTGCAGCGAAGGAGACGAGACATCACACCTAGGCGCCCGCAGGCCCGCAGGCAACTGATACCCACGGACCCGGAGGAATAAAGTTCTGCTCCCCACCTATACCCACCAGGCAAGGAAGACCGACCATGACACACCAACATACCACGGCCTGCTGACAACCACAGATGCCAACGCCATGCCGCGTACAGCAGACGTCAGATAAGTACTGTTCACGCATACACATGTATGGGGCCTTACACATGACCGGGTGTTGCAACACTTTCCTAATACGCCCTTGGGTAAGGGAGGCTACCCCAGGTTGATTGGGGAGGGGGGCCTGATGGGGGGGGACGCACCACTTGGCCAGCCCGTGGGTTAAGGTACTTGCAAGGAATATCCCACATATGTACGTAGAACACAAACTATGTCGCTATACGGGACTGTTGAAATGCTGTAAACACATGCACATATATGGAGACTTACGCATGACAGGGTGTTGCCACGCATTCCTAGCATGCCCCTGGGGAAGGGAGGCTACCCGGAGTTGCTTGGGGAGGAGGGCCTGATGGGGATGGGACGCACCGCCTGGCTTGCCCGTGAGTTGGGACCCTTGCAAGGAATGCCCCACTTATGCACGCGGAACACGAACTGTGTCGCTATTTAAGACTGTTGGTTACTAACGGGACGCTTGAGCACTTGATATACTGTGGTTTTTCTGATGCTACAAAAGTGATTTGGTCTGGTCATATTAATAACTTACAACTACCTAAAGCAATATCTGAGGGATAGATGGAGGGAGGTGGGGAACGAATGGGAGATGTATATGTGTATGTAGATCTTATTTCGTTGATACTGATGTACCAGGCTATAATGGGTGGGATAGCTTTATGGGTGGGAGAATGGCAGGGATGCTGCTGAGCTCTAGGGCTACGGAGGAGAAAGGGGACACATAGAGGGTTTAACTGGGACTACACCTGTGACCACACCAGTAGCACTAGATTTCTGGAGTTGGGGGGGCGGGTGGGTCGGGCTGGGTGGGGGGCGGCCGGTTTCTGAGTGGTACTGAGGAGTGATGTTATATGTTTGATATGTCGCATTGTCAGTTCCTTGCACTGTACGATAGGTACAAATTGAGACGCTCACCCTCGGCGGACAAACACGCACGTACCCATGCCGCCTGGCGCCTCCCCCTCCTCCCCCGCAGACGGCCGGCTCCATTTCCTGTCCCCGGAATAGGGGACCCGGGACGGAGCCCGCTGTGGGGGGACCCAGACCGCACTCCCCGCGCGGCCGACCCGGACAGACACGACCCACGATCCGAACTAACTTACGACAGCAATGGGCTACCCGCCCCGACATAGTGTAGGACCAGCAGCCACTCACAGCGTATATCCCTACAGTTGTTAACCCATACCCCCATATTACGTGACCGTACTAATCGATATTTTTACTGTACTAGCCATTGAATTCAAATTTGGAATAAGTGGGACACGGACACCCCTCTGAGAGTTCACACACTACTACACCACTAGACACTGAGCCTTTACTGCCGACTGGACAGTGGCACTAGACTTCTTCGGCCTCACCACCACCCCGACTTACACCTGTGTTGACCACATTACTGGGGGACCCAACACCGCGGCTGCCCTAGCTTGCTAGGGATCGGTACGGTCTTGTAATCCACCCAGCTACACAGGACTCCCTCGTACTGAGGGGATAATTTTAATTCTTATTGACATCACACCACTGAGCACTCACACCAGGGGCCTCCTGGGACGGGCTGAACTGGGCGTGGGCCGGGCCGCCCCCAACTTGTGGGACTTGTAACTCTCGAAGGTTCTGCCTTCCCTCTTTTCTAACTGCACTTGTATTCCTTTTCCCCATCCATCCCATCCCCCCCTCCCTCCCCCACCGGCAGTTGGCGTGCGCGAGGGCCACTGGACCCAGAACACCTGAACACGACTACGGAGACACCAGCGACTTCGCCCGCACTCACTCCATGGCGTACACAGCAGCACCTCTACATGTCCTCACGCAGAACTGCCGAGGCCTTAACTCACCTGAGAAACGCACACACCTCCTAAGAGAACTTCATCGCAAACGGATCTCGGTAGCCATGCTACAAGAAACGCATCTCAAATCCTCAGATACCCATAGACTGAAAGACAGAGGTTACCCAATCAACTACCACAGCACTCACCCCGAAGCCCGCAAGGTAGGAGTTGCGATATTGTTGGCCGCTAATCTTGCCTTCACCTTGCTGGACCAGAAGACAGACCCCAACGGTAGGTTCCTCTTTATCAAAGGCACGATTACAGGGAGGACATACACCTTTGCCTCTATTTATGCGCCAAACGCAAAACAGGCGATGTTCTTGTGCAAAACATTCCGCCAACTGGCAATATTCACGGAAGGCTCGCTCATCATAGGGGGGGATTTTAACGCACCGCTTGATCCGTTGCTGGACTCCTCGACAGGACACAGTAGTATCCCACAAACCGCGATCAGGGCCATAAAGAAGACCATGCGGGACTCGAGATTGGTGGATGCGTGGCGGACCATTCATCCAACAACCCGAGATTATACGCACTACTCAGCCATCCATAGGAGATACTCTCGCATCGATTATGTTCTTATACAACAGGAAGGCCTACATCATCTACAATCGGCAACAATCGCGCCAACACCGTGGTCGGACCACAGTGCAGTGTCCGTGAAGCTGGACTCCCCGCTGTTCAGGCCCACCAAGACGGAATGGAGGCTAAATGAGTCGCTCCTGTCGGACCCAGGAGTGCTGGCTGCCCTGACAGAACATCTCACCAACTACTTCAGGGAAAACGACACGGAAGAGGTGTCAAAAGTGACGCTATGGGAGGCGCACAAGAGTGTACTTCGAGGAAACCTCATCAGGATTGCTTCTCGTAAAAAAAGGGAATCGCAGCGACGTATGTTGGAGCTCACCGACCAGATCTCCCGCCTGGAAGCACAACACAAGCGATCACAACTCGAAGAGCACTATCGCTCGCTTTTGGATGCTCGCCGACAACTGGCGGACCTGGTTGCCAGCAAACACCATAGGGTGACACAACGATCCAAGGCCTTCTTCTACATCCATGCTAACAAGGGTGGGAGACTCCTGGCCCGCATGATCCGACCCCAACAAGCGAGAGCGCAAGTACATGAACTCCGGAAGACTGATGGCACGCTTACACAATTCCCAGAAGCAATTGCCACTGAATTCTGTAACTATTACCGACAATTATACAATTCCACACCGTCACTCCCCGACGCCCACGGAGCGGACCTACGAGACGCAACATGGCGTTACCTACAAGGTTTCCAACCTGACGCTCTAACACCAGAAGAAGCGGAACTACTGGAGGCCCCGATCACCGCGGAAGAGGTGCAAGCGGCGATTAAGGCAGCGAAGAGAGGGAAAGCCCCGGGACCGGACGGACTCTCGGCGGGATACTACAAGTCATTCAGAGACATTCTCACGCCACATCTAATGGCAGCCCTCAATCGAATCCAGCAGGGAGACACATTCCATCAGGAGACGTTGGCAGTCACCATCACGGTAATCCCTAAACCTGGCAAAAACCCCGAAAACTGCAGTAGTTACCGGCCGATCTCGCTTCTCAACGCGGATGTGAAGCTCTTCACCAAGATCATTGCCACCAGACTACAACAATATGTACCACGCTTAATACACCCGGATCAAACGGGTTTTGTTCCGGGACGGGAAGCCAGAGATTGCACGCTCCGGGCGTTTTCCATACAAGCATTAGCCCTTAGGGAGAAACCAGGCCTACTAATGCTCTCAACAGATGCCGAAAAGGCTTTTGACCGGGTAAACTGGAGCTTTATGATGGCGACGCTACGAAAAGTGGGACTGGGAAGAGGGATGATGGCCTGGATAGAAGCGCTATATACAGACCCCTGCGCTAGAGTAAGGGTGAATGGTGCGCTCACGGACACCTTCACCATCCACAATGGCACGCGACAGGGTTGCCCATTATCGCCACTCCTGTTTGCCATCTCGCTGGAGCCATTCTTGGATAGGGTGAGGCATACACCAGAGATCAGAGGGTTTAGGCATGGGACCCAGGAACATAAGGTAGCTGCATACGCAGACGACATGCTCTTCTTTGTGAACGATCCAGCTAATTCCCTGCCGGCCTTGATGCGAGAATTCGATACGTATGGCCAGTTATCGGGGCTGAAGCTCAATTTAACTAAATGCGAAATATTAAACGTCTCGACCCCGACGAACGTAGGAGAGCGAATCCAACGTGAATACCCCCTCCATTGGTGCCAGGACCAGATGCGATACCTAGGAATCTGGATACCCAGGAACCCGAAAGAAATGTATGCCAAGAATTACATCCCCCTCTTGCGCACAATTCTAAACGACCTCAAGAGCTGGAACTACGACCACATCTCCTGGCAGGGACGTATATCGGTAATAAAGATGAACATTCTCCCACGACTACTTTACTATTTTCACACCATTCCCTGGCATATCCCGCCGGGATTCTTTACATCTCTTAAGTCGGCGGTGATACAATACGTCTGGAAAGGAGAAAGGGCTCGACTTAGCTTTGACAAGCTTTGCCTACCCAAGAATTGGGGGGGCCTGGCGTTACCAGATATCCGCAAATACTTCCATGCCACGGTACTGCAGCGGATCAGGGACTGGCATGTGGCATCTGATAACAAACTGTGGGTAGCATTGAATAGAGGAGGCATAAACAAAGCCCTCCACAGACTCACATGGCATACCTCGGCGGACGTCATGTCAAAGCTGGGCGCTGAATCACCCGTCACTCAAACGTTAAAGACATGGTCTCACCTGAGACGAAACCAACATATCTCCCCACAGCCGAGCCCCCTGATACCGATCACTCACAATTCGGAAATAGGCGGAGGACTTCATCGTTCCTCCTGGCCAACAGAGGGACATGGAGACTTTGTTCCGATATTCGAGGTCCTCAGTAATGCGGGAATACGGAACCTTCGGGAATGGAGTGGAATATCACAACCGACACTAATGCACAGATTCCATTACGAGCAACTACGACATTTTTATTACAACCTCCCCAACAGGGTAGCGTTACATAGAGAACAAACGTGGTTTGAACGCTCCTGCATGACCGGCTCCGCTGCCGATGGCAGTGTCTCGGTCATCTACCAACAGCTAATAACGGGAGACCGCTCACGGAACACGGCGTTCAAGAGAAGATGGGAAGAGCTGACGGATAGGACGTTTACTGACACACAATGGGAACAGATATTGATTTTGCAACACAAGAGCTCAATTAGTACCAACTACCAGGAGGTCAACTTCAAGCTACTCTCCCACTGGTACAGGACTCCATCCCTACTACATAGAATATTCCCGGGATCCTCAGACACTTGTTGGAGATGTGAAACTCACACAGGCACAATAAGACACATCTGGTGGGACTGCGCAAAGATTAAGCCGTTCTGGGAGGACATACAACGGGAAATGACAATCATCCTAGGAGACCTACCTGACTTCACCATAGAAATGGCCCTACTCCATCACACGGAAAGCTCAATTGCCCAATACAAGAGATCGATAATCCGACACCTACTAAATGCGGCCAAAGCATCCATACCCGCTAAATGGAAACAAACGCAACCACCGACTGTGACAGACTGGCTTCAGAGGGTAGAGGACATACACACGGCCGAGGCGCGATATGCAGAACTGCTCGGAAGGAGCACCAAACATGTCGAAGCCTGGACCCCGTGGTATGTATACCTCTCAAGACCAGGAGCAGGAGGACCATAAAGCGCACTATTTTACACGGTCCAGGAGTGCCCAATGTACAAGGTTTCTACTCAAACCCACGCGATCTATCTCTGGGACACAGTGGCGGTGGCTCGGACTGGCCCGGGGAGGCCGGACCGGGGGTACCCGACTGTGAGGATGCGCGAGCCATAGGCGAAACATGCAGTAGTTTCCAGGGAGGCGTCCCAGTGCCATCACCAAACGCTGACTAAAGGGACAGCTGGGGAACTGACCGTACTGAGCAATGACCCCACAGTATGACGTACTAGACCGACGAGAGAATGGGAATATAACATACGCCCTACGACACTCCAAGGCACCTCATCAGGCGACTGACTGACGGACTACTGAAATAGACGGACACACCCAAATCACTTCTGTAGCACGGGTGACTACTAGAATTTCTATCTTTAGGAGACCCCAGATTAAGATGCGAATTTGGGGGTGGCGCCCTTAGTGGTGCATTGTATGTGCTTGGAACTCACAATCTCGCCTGCTACACAACGCACTTAGCTCAACAACAAATGCCTACATGTCCTCGACACCACTCCCAATTGGGGATGCGCAGGGCCTCTCAGCCATACATGCCACATCTAACCATGTTTGTGACTGTAGCTATTACCTACTCTCTTGGCTATTAGGATTATATATCGGGTCACTTGGAAGGACCGCGGAACGGGGGCTCCGAGATGTCCCCTTGCTTAACTTTACTTGATTGGCTATTGATGATTACTGGAACTGCTTTAGCTCTTAACGATGCATCTATCTATATTCGTTCAATTGTTTAGTTTGCTCAAATTGCCTACGTTTTATTGATTGATTAACAGCCATATGACGCTTGCTGATTGTTAGACGATCTGGAGACAATAATGCTTATTTTTGATGTTGATTTACAAACTGACCTACCGTATATACACTGTTGTGGTGTATGATCATTTGTGTTTCTGTACCCACCTGTTCGTCATAATAAAGAATTTATAAAAATAAAAAAAATAAAAAACTTTATATCTTAGAATAAAACAAGATTTTGATTAAAATTCAAGACTACTTAGGTTAGAAATTATGGATCTATCGAAAATCTATCGAAAATTATTCCGGAAACACCTTTAGGTGATCTCCCATTCCAAAGGTTTCATAGATTAAATAGACCGAAGAACCTTCCATCTACTTTACCTAGAGATATTATTGTTTGTTTTTCTAATAATCTTATCAAGAATCAGATCATGCGGACAGTACAGAAAAATGGGATCACTGACTCTGACTTCAAGGACACCAAAATATTTGCAGATTTATCTACATTTACTCGACAGAACAGGAAAAAATTGATTAATCAGACTGCAATACTGAGACAAAAAGGAATTAGATATAAATGGAACTTTCCAACTACCCTATTAGTATTCTACCAAGACCAAAGACTTTTTTTTTAAAGATGCTACGGAAGCACAAGAAATCATCGACTCCTGGAATGTAAATTAATCTAAAATTGTTAATTATCAATGTTAAATACTTCTGTCTGATTCTATAATAGATATAATAGTCGAGGTTGGAAAGGGAAATCTTCTCTTTCCTTTTCTAGACACATAGGGCTATTTTGATGTTTATTTAGAAGTTTGAAGAAGGTATTCACAAAGTTATATCCTATTTATTTATTTTTTTAATATGAGTTAAATTTCATATTTGATATATATTGAAATCGTAGATAATACCCATATTTAATTATAATGCCATACACACTATTCACTTTTATTTTGAATTAATAAGAGATATATTGCAGTGATTAATTCACAATAGATTAGTTCTTATGGTGATTAATATCAACCTTTATATGGTTGAATTGTTTGATTAATTGTTGGAATAATGGTAAGGGTAATTGTTAATTAATATTTTACTTAATTTCCCTTTTACTCGTTAATATATTCTATTAATATGACACTAGATTCGACCAGAATTAATTTCTATTCTGGAGTTAGGATACTTAATCAATTTGCCGTAGTAAATGAGATTGGAAATTCATAGATGAGATATTGTTATGATTGTTATGATTAATGGTAGTGGACAATTGGATAATATATATTTATATCCCCTTTTCTCCTTTATAGGAAAAGAGGGTTGTCTGATATTTATGGTTAGATTTGGTGTGTGGGTGTTTTTTTTTATTTTTTTTGTATGTTTAATAATTTATACATATTCAATTTTTGATATTATTTATATTTACTTATAATGAGAGGCACATTGCTCACATAACTCACTTGTTAATGTATTTTGAAAGGAGATATTGATTAATACACATTGGTTTAAATTTAGTTTAGGGAAAGACCTCAACTCCTACATAATAAAACTGTAAGATTAATCCTAAGAATTCCCGTATGGGGAATCTGTAATTAATATCTCAGATAGAGTGGTCTATAATTAGTTTTTGGTAGTAAAACAACATTTGGTAGTATTGCATGCACTTTAGATTTGATTTATTGTATTAATTGAAATCTATATTAATGACTTGGTCTGGATATAGGCTGGGTTTATATATTGTACTGTGACCTCCTTTACCTCCCTTATGACTTCACTCCTGCAAATACAGGCAGGCTTATCCAAAGGGTTACTATTATGTTACTCTATTGGAGTACCAATGAGGAAAATCTTTCCCCTATTGGTATAGAATTTTCTGATTTTTTATGTGATTTTCTTTTTTTTTTGTTTTGTCCTGTTTGTTTGTTTTCTGGCCAATGGAGAAGAGAGCAGAGAACATTAGAGAATATCTTGTCTCTTGATGGCACTTAACATTGCTTCATGGAATGTTCAGGGGCTGAATTCACCTCAAAAGAGAGGGGCCGTATTTAAATTTTTAAATGAGAATCAAATAGATATTGGATTTATCCAAGAGACTCAATGGATTAACCCGCCAGATAGGTTGTGGAAATTTAAGAAATATCCTTGGGTATTTGCTTCAAATTTAGAGGGGGAAAAAAAAAGAGGTACTGCTATTATTACTTCTAATAGACATATAGTCGAAACTATACATTTTTCTCCTGACCCAATGGGTAGATATGTTCTCCTAGTGGTTAAAATAGATGGTACAATTTATACCTTGGTAAATATCTATGCCCCAAATCGCAATCCAGAAATATTACTTGATCAAATTATGGAAACATTAGATGAGACTAGTGGTAACATATTAATAGGTGGAGATTTCAATAGTGTTATAGATCCAAGAAAAGACAGAAGCCACAAACAATTAGGAAATTCCAATCTCTTAAATAGCTATACATATAATTTAGCAGATTTTATTGCAAAAAATTTACGATTGTTGGAGGATACTTAACACAGCTTCCTAAGTAGTCTCAAACTCCCTAAAAGAAAAACTTCAAATTTAGAAAAACTTAATGCTCCAATTTTATTAACGGAAATTACTGAGGCAATAAACAACTTAAAATCTTATAAAGCGCCTGGCCCTGATGGGTTCCCGGCAATATTTTGCAAAACTTTTCTTAGTCCTATTTCTTCTATTTTGCTAGAAATGTTCACAAATGTATCCATAGATTCTCCCTTTCCCAAAGAGATGATGATAGCATCAATTATACCTATTCCAAAGCCCGAAAAGGATCCTACTCTAATTACAAATTATAGACCGATCTCGTTGATTAATACGGATATAAATTTTTTTCTAGTATATTGTCCAATCGACTTAAAGATATTATAAATGATCTGATCGGAGTGGACCAGTCGGGTTTTGTAAAGGGAAGAAGTGCTACTGACAATACTCGTAGGATTTTCAACTTAATACATAGAATAAATGAAAATAGATTGGGTTCGGTGGTTATGGCCCTCGATGCCGAAAAGGCCTTTGACAGGGTCAATTGGAGGTTCCTTGACTCTGTCATGGGCCGGTTCGGCATCGTGGGCCAATTTAGGAATAAGACTATGATACTATACAAAAACGCTTCAGCAAAAATTAGTAATCCTTTTTTTGACTCAGATATCTTCGAAATCAATAATGGTACTAGGCAAGGCTGCCCTTTGGCCCCTCTATTATATATTGTCAATTGAACCACTGGCTGCCGCGATTAGGCAAAACATTAATATAGAAGGAGTAGAAATGCGAGATAGAGATGTAAAAAAAAACTTTATTTGCAGATGATATTATCCTCACTTTAGTCAATCCACAGGTATCAATCGCAAATCTTTTACGAGATATAGCCACATATAGTTATTTTTCTAATTATAAAATTAATATGAAAACAACTCAAATTCTATCTTATATGTTAAGTGACGCTGAAAAAGAAATAATTTCCAAACAGTTCCATCTAGTTTGGGCTAAGGATGAGATTGACTATATGGGGATAAAGATTTCTCTTGATATTACTAGTGTAATTCAATCGAATTACGATAACTTATTTAGAAATCTACAACATCAAATTATAAAATGGAAACATCTAGAACCCTCTTGGATTTGAAGATTAAACATGGCTAAAGCATTTTTGATACCGAAACTTTTATATCTTTTCAGGGCAATTCCATTTAGAATTAAGATAGAAACGCTTAACCGGTTTCAAAGTTTATTTTCCAACTATATATGGGCTAATAAACCCCCTAGGATTGCATTTGAAGTATTGCGTAGAAGCTACTCGAAAGGGGGTATAGATTTCCCGGATGTATCTAGGATCCATGAAGCCTGCAAAGCAAACCAGCTCATAATGTGGATGAATACGGATCAAGATATCTCACAAGCGGTCTGTAATGAAATAAGCTTGCCGTTTATAATGCACATATAAACGGCTTTTCAGGAGCTCAGTCATCCTTTCACGCTTTACCAGTATTAGCGATTTAAATACGGCAAATTTACCGGTCTCTCCCAGAACCTTGGTTTAGCAGTCTGAGAATCTGCCAAAAGTTGTTTGGTCAATTTGGCTAATATACCGACTCAGCTACTTACTACCTAAACGTCTGTATATATGTGCATTATAAACGGCAAGCTTATTTCATTACAGACCGCTTGCACAGCTACTTTACCGCTATAATGTCTCTAAATAGTGTTTTGAAAATGGCAAGCTCATCTATTTAATGATCATACCGCTTGAACAGACGCTCTGCTATATACACTCAGTAGCAGGTATTTAGTTATCAGCTTACACCGCTGAATACACTTTGTGGCTTTGTATCATTAACAGTATAACCCTTTCGACTTTGTAAGTCACAGTGGCTCACTGTTTTGTTCCACTGTCTCCTGGTGTTGCCACATTTTTTATATATATATTTATATTTGTGTTTTGGTGGGTCACTATACCAACCGCTACTTTTATTTTTAGTTATAATTAAAAGCTAAGTTTTATTGTTGGGAATTAACTACCTACTTTTTCCCACTTCAGTTTCCCTCCAGATTGAGGGAAACCCACTCTATCAGGATTATTTCTACCTATTTTTCCTGTCCTTTCTCTCTACATTCTTTCTACTATTTTGTGTTGAAAAAATTCTATTGAATAAATAAGATAAATAAAAAAAAACAAAAACAAAAAAATCATAAACTAAAGATGCCTGGTAGTCAAGTGGAAGGTGCAGACATCTCGCCATGGAAACCTGTGGCAATGCTTTGATACTGTAGAATAAGCAGATACATTGTTTCTGTATCAGCAGGAAGTTTGTCCTAAGTTCTCCCACTGTGGTGGAATCTCGGTAAAAATAAATTTAGTAGGCCGAGATTACCACGTGGCATGTGTACGTGCATATGCTGACGTATCGATCAGTTGGTTGCACGAGGCAAGATACGATCAGTAGTGTACGGAGCATGTGCAAGAATACAGGATGTAGTATTCCCCCTCCTCCATTGTGCTGGACAAGCCATGCGGTCAAGCAGGAAGTTAATTCTTATTTGTGTTGATTGGTTAAGAGAATGTGCGGGTGGAGCTTAATATGGGAGGAGTTATGTGCCTATATAAGGAGCCTGCACTATTGTCCGGGGCTCAGAACTTGCTGTATTTTGGTGACGCTAGTCCCTCTGAGTCCCGATCGGTGATCCAATAAAGAATCTCTTCCTTCCTGAAGAAACCTGTGTCCATCTCTCTGTGCTTGGCTTCCGTCAGTTTCTCCGGTATCATTTGGTGCATTGGCCGGGAAGCTCATCGTTCAACGGTAGCTGAGAGGCAGAGGCGTGAGACGGTCTATCTTTGCCCACGTTCTCTACGGCTGCACCCCTGAACTTCTGCGTGGACCTCCCTTCGTCTCGGCGCCACTGGTCTGTTGTCCAGGAGATCATCGGCCTCTACGTGAGAAGTGCTGGGGTGTCCCCGTCGATGAGTGTGAACTCAGGTTCAGGAACGAGGAGGTAAGACAACTGCTGTTTTAGACGGCAGGACCCACTAGGGGTATACCGATTGTGCGGTAGGCCCAAAGGGGTTTGAATCTGTGTATCTGCCCCCTCTGTCGGAGGGAAGGAGCGAAGGCGCACCGCTCGATCGAACGCTCTTTAGTCAGACCGTTTGATTTTGTTAGTCAGGCGGGGCTCTGGTGTAAATAGCCCTAGCCGGACACCGGTGTCTTGTCTAGACTAGCGTTCTAGGGTGTATATTTTGTTCGCTAGGTCGGAGGGACCGGGAGACTAAGCGGCGTCTGTGTAAATTCGGTTCGCTAGCTCTCATCCTATCTGGGCTAAGTGGGAAGGCGTGTAAATTTGGAACCCACTAGACGTTTGATAGTGCGACTAAGAGGCGTCTGTGTAAATTCGGTCCTCTAGCTCGCTATATATGGTGATTGGGCAGTGTGGCTAACCAAAACGTATGTAGATTGTTTTTAGGTAGTCCATTCAAGGTACTGGCCAATAGTTTAGTTGGGAATTGTAAATGTGATAAAGATTGTTTAGTAAAGTGTATATCTTGTTAGATAGCGCGAGCTCAGCCGTCTAGCGAGAGTGTTAATAGTGTGTTGCTGTATTATAGTGCACGGTACCATAACCCTGTATATTTACTGACACTGTATATAAGTACTAATCATTGTCGTCCATTGCATGTTTAACACCATAACCACTAATAATTGTATTGTGACCTTAACTTGTGCTTTGACCTATGCTAACCGTACTGTAACCGCTATTTGTAAAAGACGATGTTACTGGGTGTGTTATAGACGGGTAATTCGTATATAGAGAATTATAGCGTGGGTGACTGTATAGTTACGCCAAAGGGCATAATATTGATTATCTAGTGATTGGTGTAACAGCTGTGTGTGTACGGGAATTCCCTGAGTGTTTATTGTGTTATTGTGTACGTTTCACTTGGTAACCGTACCACGTGGTGCTGTTGCCAGAGGAAACGGGTGTGACTGTTGAATAGTACGCGTGTATAGTATTCGTTGTCGACGACGTTCCATTGTTAAGTATGGGTGCGTCGCAGTCAACGATTCCGGATCCCTTAGGTTGTATGGTGAAGAATTTTAAAAAGGGATTCAAGACATGTGATTTTGGGGTTAAAATGTCTCCTGTACGTTTGGTCACTTTGTGTACTAGGGAGTGGCCTACTTTGGTTGCGGCATGGCCGCCACGTGGCAGTTTGGATCCAACTCTGGTACAGCGCTTACACGTGGCTGTATCAGGTAGGCCTGAACTTTACGGCCAGTTTCCTTATATTGATTGTTGGAGACAGGCCGTAAATGACTCGCCAAAATGGCTCCAGACATGCCACGAGGAGCAGTGTCGCCTCATGGTAGCTAGGAATTGTTCGTCCACTAGGACTGGTGTTAGGCCCATTTTGGATACGCCCCCTGAGTCCGAGATCCCTTTGCCGCCCCCTTACTTTCCGTTAAGAGGAAGTGACGCAAATGCAGGAAGTCCTGCAACCCTCCCCTCATTACCCCCATCCACTTCCGCTTCCTCCTCCAGTACAGGATCCACCCCCCCTCGTACTAAATCTCCCCTTCCGGAATCAGAACCAACCCCCATTAAAAACGAATATCCTGATTTGGCGCCACTTCAGACTTCCGGTCAAGCTTCATCTAGCTCGGCTCGAAGTGTTTTATTTACAACCTTTTCCCAAAACCAAGCTCCCACATCCCCATACCCTATTTCTCCCCGACTGGAACCTATGACTGACGCCCCTCCACGTAGCCCCATACAGACCCGACAGTTGACCGGTGCCCAACAATTAAAACACTATCAGATGCCTCTTCGTCTGAATCCTGGGTCAGCCTATATCGATGCCGCAGGCCAAATGGCACATGCTGACCCAGTCTTTGTATATGTCCCATTCACGACAACCGATCTCTTAAATTGGAAGACCCACAATTCCTCGTATACTGAGAAACCACAAGCTATGACTGATCTGTTCACCTCAATAGTACAGACACATAACCCGACATGGGCTGATTGCCAGCAGTTATTAATGACTTTATTCAACAATGAGGAAAGGACAAGGATTAACCAAGCGGCCATTAAAGCACTAGAGGATAAAGCCCGTACTTTAAACCAAGCCAATCCATCAGCATGGGCCGCAACACATTATCCCAACACCGATCCCGATTGGAATGTAAATGGTGCTGATATGGTTCAACTCAGAGCCTATAGAGACGCTATAATTGCTGGCATGAAAGCCGGAGGAAAGAAAGCCATTAACATGTCGAAGACAGTTGAGGTGATTCAGAAAAGTGATGAAGCGCCCAGTGTCTTTTATGACCGATTATTGGAGGCATACCGCTTGTATACCCCCTTTAATCCGGAAGACGCAGATAATTCCCGAATGGTGAACTCCGCCTTTGTCAGCCAAGCTTACGGAGATATTAAGCGCAAGCTACAAAAGTTAGAAGGGTTTGCAGGTATGTCAATCACCCAACTAATGGAGGTAGCGAATAAGGTTTATATGAATAGGGAAACAGAAAGTAAGAAAGAGGAAGAGCGCAAGATGCGTAAAAAGGCTGATATGCTAGCGGTAGCGATCGCAGGCGTAGATAGACGGGGTCCAGATAGAGGCGATAGTAGATGGAATGAGGAACCTCTAAGTAGAAATCAGTGCGCATACTGTAGGGAAGAAGGGCATTGGAGAAATGAGTGTCCTCGAAGAGAACAGTGTGAGAGAGACAGACCTAGGACAGGTTACGGAAACTTTAGAGGCAGAGCGAGAGGTAGAGGAGGCCCCGGAGGGAGTAATGGTAATAGAGGGAATAATGGGAACAGAGGAAGTGTTAGGGAAGACAGGTATATTCCAGCAGCGCAAAGGTCCCGCGATAGAGAAGGTAGGGACTTTGTAGGATTGGCTGACACGGTCATGAAGGACTATTGATACCGACCGGGCTCCATCCCCCTTGGTCGAGCGGAGCCTATGGTCGATGTATCAATAGGGGGAAAAAGGAGTGCGTTCATGATCGACACTGGTGCTGAACATTCGGTGGTGACTAATCTAGTTGCTCCTCCATCTGGAAGGACTATTACTGTGATAGGAGCAACTGGAAGAAGTGCTGAAAAACCGGTTCTTAAAAGTCGACTCTGTACATTGGGAGGCCACGTAGTAAGACATCAATTCCTTTATATGCCTGAATGTCCAGTCCAATTGCTGGGACGTGATATGCTATCAAAATTACAAGCGCAGATTACGTTCCTACCAAATGGAACAACATCCTTAAAGTTTAATGGACCTTCAGGTATCATGACATTATCCGTACCAAAGGAAGAAGAGTGGCGACTTTATACAGTGTTGACTAGCCAAAACCCTAGGAGTGATGAGACATTATTTAACATACCAGGAGTTTGGGCAGAGAACAACCCACCAGGACTGGCCCGCAATATTCCACCTATAAAAATTGAACTAAAACTTGGGGTTTATCCAGTGAGCCTAAGACAATACCACATCCCGCAGAAGGCTAAGAAGAACATCCAATCCTATCTGGATAAGTTCATACGGTATGGTATCCTAAAATTCTGTACTTCCCCCTGGAACACCCCATTGCTGCCTGTTCAAAAGCCCGGTACAGATGAGTATCGACCTGTGCAGGACTTGAGAGCAGTCAATGATGCGGTTGTTAGTATACATCCAGTTGTACCCAATCCATATAACCTGCTTGCTTTAATTCCGGGCGGGGCTACTTACTTTACAGTCTTAGACCTCAAAGATGCCTTCTTTTGCCTCCGAATTGCCGCAGAAAGTCAATGTATTTTCGCTTTCCAATGGGAGAACGCTGTAACGGGCTCAAAACGCCAAATGACTTGGACAAGACTGCCCCAAGGGTTTAAAAATTCACCTACCCTATTTGGTTCAGCCCTAAGTCAAGATCTACTGGATTTCGAGTCCATCCCAGGAGAGTGTGTATTGTTACAATATGTAGATGACTTGTTGATAGCAGCAGTTACAAAAGAGATCTGTCAGCAAGCAACGCACGATCTACTACACATTCTATGGAAGGCAGGATACAAGGTGTCTAGAAAGAAGGCTCAGTTGTGTTTGCCAACTGTCAAATATCTGGGATTCCATATCTCTGAAGGTCAAAGAATTATGGGGCCAGAGAGAAAAGAAGCTGTGTGCCAAATACCGATACCCAAGAATAGAAGACAAGTGCGAGAATTCTTGGGGGCAGCAGGCTTCTGTAGGATATGGATTCCCAGCTACGCGATACTGGCAAAACCTCTGTACGCAGCTATCAAAGGTACAGAGCACGACCCCTTCTTATGGACCCAAGAACAGCAAACGGCATTTGAAGATGTGAAGAAGGCTTTGATGAGTGCCCCAGCATTAGGTCTACCTGATCACACACGACCATTCTACTTATATGTACACGAGCAAAGAAGAATGGCTGTGGGAGTATTGACACAGTACTTGGGATCATGGCAAAGACCTGTTGCCTACATGTCTAAGCAATTGGATGCAGTGGCCAGCGGACTTCCACCTTGTCTAAGAGCCGTAGCTGCAGCCGCCCTGCTAGTAGCTGAAGCCGATAAACTCACTCTGGGTCAAGAACTTTATGTACGAGTCCCACATGCAGTACAGACGTTGTTGGATTACAAAGGAAATCATTGGTTTAGTAACAGCCGTATGACCAAGTATCAAGCAATGTTGTGTGAAAACCCCAGAGTGCATTTAGAGACTGTAAACACCTTAAATCCAGCTACCCTTTTGCCACAACCTACTGAAAGTCAACATGATTGTTTGGAAGTAATGGATGAAGTATTCTCAAGTAGACCAGATCTTCGTGATTTTCCCATCCAGAACCCCGATGTTCAATATTATACCGACGGCAGTAGTTATGTGAAAGAAGGGATCCGCTATGCAGGATATGCAGTGACAACAATAGACAAGGTGATAGAAGCTCGGCCACTGGCGAAAGGAACATCAGCACAAAAGGCAGAATTGATAGCACTGACACGAGCGTTACAATTGGCTGAAGGTTTAAGAGTAAACATCTACACGGACTCCAAATATGCGTTTTTAACCACTCATGCCCACGGAGCTTTGTATAAAGAAAGAGGACTACTGAATTCAGAAGGCAAAGAAATCAAATACGCAGCTGAAATCTTACAACTATTGGAAGCAGTGTGGGAGCCGAAAGAAGTCGGTATCATACATTGTCGAGCGCATCTGAGAGGAGATGGTGATGTAACTAAGGGAAATCGGATGGCAGATAGTGCAGCTAAGCGTGCTGCTGAATCAGGAAGACAGGAGTATGTGGGGCATATAGCTGCTCTTATACCAACTCCACTGTCCCAATGGACTCCAGTTTATACAGCTCAAGAAGAGGAGTGGTTAAAGACTGAACCAGGAAAGTATTTGGAGAACAAGTGGTATCAGCTAGAAGATGGAAGAATAGTCATACCAGCATCACTAGCGGTAGAAATTGTCCAAAATTATCATAACGGGACACATTCTGGGAGAGACAGTACTGAAGAATCTCTCAGAAAACATTTCTACATACCAAGATTGTCCAACTTGACTCAGGCCATTGTACGAAGATGTGTAACGTGTGCTAAAAATAATGCAAGACAAGGACCAGTAAAGCCACCAGGAGTCCAGTTTATGGGGGGACTCCCCATGTCCGATCTACAAATAGACTTTACAGTGATGCCTAAATCGGGTGGACATCGTTACCTGCTGGTAATTGTGTGCACCTATTCAGGCTGGGTAGAAGCATGTCCTACTCGTACAGAGAAAGCAGGAGAAGTTGTGAGATTCCTGCTACGAGAAATAATACCCCGATATGGACTACCCTGTTCTATAGGATCGGACAATGGTCCAGCTTTTGTTCATCAGTGCCTACAACAACTGACTCATATGCTTGGTATAAAGTGGAGGCTTCATACTGCATATAGACCCCAGAGCTCTGGTAAGGTAGAGAGAATGAATAGAACTATTAAGAACCAGTTGGCTAAAATGTGTCAGGAAACCCAACTTAAGTGGAACGTTCTTTTACCCATAGCTCTATTGCGAATCCGCAGTACCCCTACCAGAAGGATGGGCCTCTCTCCTTTTGAAATCATGTATGGGCGACCACCTCCCGTACTTGGTAACTTAAGGGGGGACTTGAGTCAGTTGGGAGAAGGAATTACCCGGCAGCAGGTTGTAGAGTTGGGTAAGACTATGGAGGAGGTACAGAAATGGGTACAAGATAGATTACCTGTGAATATTTATCCCCCTGTTCATAGTTATCATCCAGGAGATCAAGTGTGGATTAAAGAGTGGAATAATGTACCGTTAGGGCCCAAGTGGAGAGGTCCTTATGTTGTTCTTTTGTCTACCCCTACAGCGATAAAAGTAGCCGAAGTGACTCCGTGGATACATCACTCCAGGGTTAAACCAGCAGCAGTCGATTCTTGGCAAGTTACAGCAGATCCAGAGAATCCCTGCAAGATCCGGTTAAAACGCACTACTCAGTCGGAGTAACGAGGAATTATTGTGGATTACAAATTTTATTATTTTTGGGATTTGGTGCGTGAGTGAGAAGGCCATAATAAAGCCTGTCCGCCCACCGACGTATAGTTTATAAGCCAGGGAAAGTCTCGAAGGGACTCCTGTGAAGACGAGCAGAACTCCATTCCCTGCAGCCCTTACATCCTGGAAGCTGAGGTGCCTTCGCACGGACGAAGACTGAGGATGACGGCGAAAGATGTGTTTTTGATAGTGTTTATTTATATGTGTTTTTATATTCAGGAAGGTAGAGGTACCGACACTCCTAGCTGTGAGGTATGCATTAAGACTACGAAAACAGGTAACCATATTTCCCAAACCCTAATTTGGCATTCACAATACGAGTGTAAAGGAGATGTATCGAGATGTAGATACCTAAATATAGACTATAGTGTGTGCCATTTAGGAGTAGGAGAACCTAAGTGCTTCAGTCCGGAGTATCAACCTCGTACAATTTGGTTGACTCTCAGGAATGGAGATCCTCAGGGGACCCTAATTAATAAGACGGTGTTAGAATCCGTACATTCTTCGGGTGTTCTGCTATTTGATGCGTGTAAAGCGATATCGAGTGGTAGAAAGCCGTGGAATGTATGTGGGGATCTTAGATGGGAGAGGACGTATGGGTCTAATGATAAATATATTTGTCCCAGTAGTAAAAATAAATATGTGAGTCCTAGATGCCCAAATAAAGACTATAACTTCTGCCCATATTGGTCTTGTGTGGGGTGGGCGACTTGGGAACAGACAGTAGACAAAGACATGATAGTGACTAAGTTGCCGACTAGCCCATATTGTAAGTCTATGGAATGTAATCCCATCCATATACTTATAAATAACCCCGATAAGTTCTTAGACAAATATGGCAATTTATTTGGGTTTCAAATATACGGGACGGGTTTAGATCCTGGGACAGTATTGTTCATAGGGATAGAGACTGATACGGTATCCTCCCAAACTCATCAAGTATACCATTCCTTCTATGAAGAGATGAGTATAGATAATAAGATCCCCCATAATGCTAAAAACCTGTTCATTGACTTAGCTGAAAGTATTGCCGGTAGTCTTAATGTTACCAACTGCTATGTGTGTGGAGGTACTAACATGGGAGACCAATGGCCTTGGGAAGCAAAGGAGGTAATGTCCGGTTCTGAGGCAGTTGACCAACTAATATCTACACAAGCCGATTATCATATGAGTGTTAGAGGTAAATCTGAGTGGAGATTAAAGACCTCCATCATAGGTTATGTTTGCATAGCAAGGAAAGGAATAATGTATAATACTTCTGTAGGAGAATTAACTTGTCTAGGGCAAAAAGCTTATGATGATGATACAAAGAATACAACTTGGTGGTCGGCTTCAAATGTCTCAGAACCATCTAACCCGTTTGCTAGATACGCCAATTTAAAGGATGTGTGGTTTGATTTATCCATCACATCTACCTGGAGAGCCCCAGCAAATTTGTACTGGATCTGTGGTAAGAAAGCCTATTCGGAGTTGCCACAGGACTGGGAAGGGGCATGTGTGTTGGGTATGCTCAAACCATCCTTCTTCTTGTTACCGATTGAAACAGGTGAGACTTTAGGTGTTAAAGTGTATGATGTGAATCATAGGAAGAAAAGGGGGCCCATAGAGATAGGCGCCTGGGAAGATGATGAATGGCCGCCCCAGCGTATCATAGATTATTATGGGCCAGCCACGTGGGCTGAGGATGGTACCTTTGGTTACAGAACCCCTATTTATATGCTCAACCGAATTATAAGATTACAGGCGGTGGTTGAGATTATCACCAACGAGACATCACAAGCGCTCAATCTTCTAGCGAAGCATAACACCAGGATGAGGACGGCAGTTTACCAAAATAGATTAGCCTTGGATTACCTTTTGGCAGTAGAGGGAGGTGTATGTGGGAAGTTTAACCTGAGCAATTGCTGTCTTCAAATAGATGACGAAGGGCAAGCAATAGCTGAGCTTACTAGCCATATGGTTAAACTAGCGCATGTGCCTACTCAGGTATGGAAAGGGTACAATCCAAGTAGTTGGTTTGGTAGCTGGTATGAGTGGTTTGGAGGGCTTAAGGCAGTGGTAGGTGGAGTCCTACTGATTTTAATGTTGTGTCTACTCCTGCCGTGTCTTATACCCTTAGTAGTTAGGTCTGTGCAAAGCCTGATAGAAAATATAGCAGAGAGGAAGGCTGCTGCACAGATAATGGCAATTTATAAATATAAGGCTCTAGATCAGGGAGAACCAATGCAGGAAGATGAGTGTTGAAGATTCACATCATAAGTTAAGTCTGGTCTGGTTCAAGGTAACTTGAGGTGTATGCAAACCAAGGTTAAGTGATGCCTCAAGTAATTGTGAAATATCAAGAGGCATCAAAGGGGGGAATGTGGTGGAATCTAGGTAAAAATAAATTTAGTAGGCCGAGATTACCACGTGGCATGTGTACGTGCATATGCTGACGTATCGATCAGTTGGTTGCACGAGGCAAGATACGATCAGTAGTGTACGGAGCATGTGCAAGAATACAGGATGTAGTATTCCCCCTCCTCCATTGTGCTGGACAAGCCATGCGGTCAAGCAGGAAGTTAATTCTTATTTGTGTTGATGTCAGGATCGGGACAGGGATCCAACACGCAGAGTACAAACAGTAGCCAGATACGTATACCGGACCTTAGAATGGCCGGACTAACGTAAGTAGTACAGTATAGAATGGTCAAAGACAAGCCGAGGTCGAGGGTAACAGAAGACAGGTAAGCGAGAGACAAGCCGAATCAAGGGTAACAGAGATAAGCAGAGTAAGGTAAACAAGCCGGGTCAAAACCAAAAGGGATAATAGAATACACAAGCACTGAGTGACTAGAACAAGCTAGAACCACGACAGGGCAATGAGCTAATGAAAGAAGCTCTGTTAAATACCCTGTTCAGAGCAGTAACCACGCCTCCAATGCGTCCTGATTGGTCCTGCAGCCATTGACTGACAGGTTGTTCCGGGGGAGTGTCCTGATGACTACTTCCTGCCTAGATGCTGTAAAAGGCAGTCACTCCCTCGCGGCCGGCCTAGCATGACCGGATAGACCGCAGGGAAGGGAGCCATCAGACCGTCTGGATGGAGGAACAGCTAAGTCTCTACCTCTTTCGGAGGTAGAGACCACAGGTACCCTGACAGTACCCCCCCTCTCAGATCCGCCCACCGGGCGCAATGAACCGGGACGAGATGGGAAGCGAGAGTGATACGCCCTGCGGAGACGGGGAGCATGAACATCCTCCTGAGGTACCCAACTCCTCTCCTCAGGACCATATCCCTTCCAATCAACCAGATATTGTACTCTCCCCCGGGAGATTCGAGAATCAATAATAGAGTTAACCTCATACTCCTCCTGACCCTCCACCTGAACGGGGCGAGGAGGGGCTATTGTGGAGGAAAATCTGTTACATATGAGTGGTTTCAGCAATGAAACATGAAACGAGTTCGGGATGCGTAAGGTATTAGGAAGAGCTAAACGATACGCAACTGGATTGATACGGGTCAGCACCCTGTAGGGTCCAATATAACGAGGAGCGAACTTCATGGAGGGCACTTTTAAACGGATGTTCCTCGTGCTCAGCCATACCCTATCACTTGGAACAAAGACCGGAGCCGCCCTTCTACGTTTATCAGCGTGTTTCTTGACCAACATAGAGTTGTGCACAAGGATTTGTCGAGTTTGATCCCACAACTTCCTCAAATTGGCAACATGAACATCAACCGACGGCACCCCCTGGGAAGGGGAATCCGAAGGAAGAATAGACGGATGAAAACCATAATTCATGAAGAAGGGGCTTGAATGAGTAGAATCGCAAACGAGATTGTTGTGTGCAAACTCCGCCCAAGGAATCAAACCGACCCAATCATCCTGGTGTTCAGAAACAAAGCATCGTAAATATTGTTCAATTTTCTGGTTGGTACGTTCAGCAGCTCCGTTAGACTGAGGATGATAGGCAGAAGAAAAGTTTAATTTAATACCAAGTTGAGAGCAGAAGGACCTCCAAAAGCGGGAAACAAATTGGGAGCCTCTGTCCGATACAATTTGAGAGGGTATCCCATGTAGGCGAAAAATCTCCTTAGCGAATATCTCTGCCAATTCGGGAGAAGACGGGAGTTTAGGCAGGGGAATGAAGTGTGCCATCTTAGTAAACCTGTCAACCACGGTGAGGATAACAGTCTGTCTTTTAGAGATAGGTAGATCGACAATAAAGTCCATGGCCAAACAGGACCATGGTTTTTCTGGAACCTCCAAGGGTTGCAGGAATCCACATGGAAGCGTATGGGGTTGTTTGGTTTTAGTACAAACTTCACATGCAGCGATGAACTCCTCAATATCCCTCCGTAAAGCAGGCCACCAGAAGTCCTTAGAGATCAACGCGTAAGTTTTGCGAATACCAGGATGTCCCGCCATCTTGCTATTATGTAAACACTGTAAAAGTTCCAGTTGAAGAGCAGGAGGAACGAAATGAAGGCCCGCAGGAGTCTGTTTAGGTGCTAGATGTTGCAACTTAATGATCTCGGCCAGTAATGGAGAATGAATCCTGAGATTCGTATTAGCAATGATATTGCATTTCGGAACTATAGAAGAAAGAACTGGTTCAGGTACAGTAGAAGGTTCATATTGGCGAGATAATGCATCGGCTTTAGAGTTTTTAGAACCAGGTCTGTAAGTCAGTACATAATTGAAGTGAGTCAGGAATAAGGACCAACGAGCTTGTCTAGAGGATAAGCGCTTAGCCTCCCCAATATAGGACAAGTTTTTGTGGTCCGTCAAAATCGTAATAGGGTGTAGGGTCCCCTCCAACAAATGTCTCCACTCCTTTAAGGCTTTAATGACTGCTAACAGTTCCCTTTCCCCGATGTCATATCTGCTCTCAGGCCCAGAAAATTTCTTAGAGAAGAAACCACAAGGGTGTAACGGTTTATCCACCCCTAACCTTTGAGACAGAACAGCCCCAACTGCTGTCTCAGAGGCATCGACCTCGAGCAAGAAAGGCAGAGTCGTATCAGGATGGACTAGAATGGGAGCCGAGGCAAAAAGTTCCTTGAGAGTCTTGAAAGCACCCAGAGCTTCCTTAGACCAGAACTTAGTATCAGCCCCTTGTTTGGTCATATTGGTAATAGGCACAATGATAGAGGAGTATCCTTTAATGAAGCGCCTATAATAGTTGGAAAAACCAATAAACCTTTGGATAGCCTTGAGTCCTTTGGGCAAGGGCCAGTCTAAAATAGATTGGAGTTTTACAGGATCCATTTTAAAACCCTCCCCAGAAATCACGTATCCAAGAAAGTCTACCTGAGACTGATCAAAACTGCACTTCTCCAATTTGCAATATAGACCATGTTGCAGCAGCTTGTGTAATACCTTTCTGACCTGTCTATGGTGAGTCTCAATCTCCTTAGAGTGTATTAGTATGTCGTCCAGGTAAACAATAACACAATCATGCTGAAACTCCCTAAGTACCTCATTAATCAAATCTTGAAATACTGCAGGAGCATTGCATAGTCCAAATGGCATAACAGTGTATTCGTAATGGCCATACCGGGTATTGAATGCCGTCATCCACTCGTGACCTTGCTGGATTCTCACCAAATTGTAAGCCCCTCTGAGATCTAACTTGGTGAAGATTTTGGAGCCCTTAAGACGATCAAATAACTCGGTAATCAGTGGGATAGGATAGGCATTTCTGACAGTTATTTTATTCAAGCCTCGGTAATTGATACAAGGTCTCAGCGTGCCATCCTTCTTCTTAATGAAAAAGAACCCAGCCCCGGCCGGAGAAGAAGACCTCCTGATGAATCCCTTTTCTAAATTCTCCCGAATATACTCCTCTAGAACCGAGTTTTCCTGAACAGACAAAGGATATACATGGCCCCTCGGAGGCATAGTGCCGGGTAGAAGCTTAATCTTACAGTCAAATGACCTGTGTGGAGGCAAAGAATCGGCATTCTTCTTGTCAAACACTGCCCTTAAGTCTAGGTAAAGGTCTGGTATTTGTCTTTCTGTGGACTGAGTAGGATTCTCCGGTATGTTAATATTAGCTAATGGAGAAACCTTGCACAAACACCGATCCTGGCAGCCCTGTCCCCACGAGAGTATCTCTCCTAACTCCCAATCGATAATAGGGTTATGTTTTTTCAACCATGGGTACCCCAGAACTATGGGAACGGAAGGAGACGAAATGAGCAGAAGAGATAAATTCTCCACGTGTAGGATACCCACATTTAAATTAATGGGTATGGTCTCACGAAAGATAACAGGGTCTAGTAGTGGTCTACCATCTATGGCCTCAACGGCCAAAGGTGTCTCCCTTAGCTGGGATGGGAAATTGTTCTTACTAGCAAAGGCTTGGTCGATAAAATTCTCAGCAGCACCGGAATCTATCAATGCCATAGCCCTTACTACTTCCTTCCCCCAAGTTAAGGAAACTGGTAGCAGAAGCCTGTGATCTTTATAATCAGGAGTAGAGGACAAAATAGAAACACCCAAGGCCTGTCCTCTAGAGAGACTTAGGTGCGAGCGTCTCCCGGGCGGTTAGAACAGTTCGAGAGTAAATGACCCTTGGCTCCACAATACATACACAATCCCTCTCTTCTCCTGTGCTGTCTTTCCTCCTCAGAGAGGCGGGTATACCCTATCTGCATAGGTTCAGTAAGCAAAGATATCGTGGAGTCAGGACTTGGAACAGCGGGAGCTAACCTAAAAGAAGGTCTCTGGTTCCTCTCTCGAGTGTTCTGTCTCTCTCTTAGACGTTCATCTATACGAGAGATGAACGAAATTAAATCCTCTAAATTCTCAGGGAGTTCTCTGGTAGCAACCTCATCAAGGATTACATCAGATAGGCCATTCAAAAATACATCCATATACGCCTGCTCATTCCACTTGATTTCTGCCGCCAGAGACCTGAACTCTAGTGCATAATCCACCAGTGTTTGGTTCTCCTGTCTCAGGCGCAACAGTAATCTGGCTGCATTAACCTTTCTACCTGGAGGGTCAAATGTTCTTCTAAAAGCAGCTACAAATGCGTTATAGTTATAAACTAATGGATTATCGTTCTCCCATAGTGGGTTGGCCCATCTCAGAGCTTTCTCAATGAGTAGGGTGATAATAAATCCTACTTTTGCCCTATCTGTAGGATAAGAGCGAGGTTGCAATTCAAAGTGGATACTAATTTGGTTTAACCCCTTAAGGACCAAACTTCTGGAATAAAAGGGAATCATGACGTGTCACACACGTCATGTGTCCTTAAGGGGTTAAAAAACCACGACACTTCTCAGGAGCCCCACCATAGCGTACTGGGGGGGTAATGTGAGAAGACGCACCCACTGTGGCTACCCCTAGACCTGAACCGACAGGAGAAACAGGGGTATTACGTATCTCCTCTGGTGGGTTATTGGCACAAGCTAATAGAGCCTGTAGCGCAAGCGCCATCTGATGCATTCTGTGATCCATGGCTTCAAACCTAGGATCAGGAGCAGCCAGCTGACTGTTTGTACTTGCAGGATCCATTGGCCCTGTCGTAATGTCAGGATCGGGACAGGGATCCAACACGCAGAGTACAAACAGTAGCCAGATACGTATACCGGACCTTAGAATGGCCGGACTAACGTAAGTAGTACAGTATAGAATGGTCAAAGACAAGCCGAGGTCGAGGGTAACAGAAGACAGGTAAGCGAGAGACAAGCCGAATCAAGGGTAACAGAGATAAGCAGAGTAAGGTAAACAAGCCGGGTCAAAACCAAAAGGGATAATAGAATACACAAGCACTGAGTGACTAGAACAAGCTAGAACCACGACAGGGCAATGAGCTAATGAAAGAAGCTCTGTTAAATACCCTGTTCAGAGCAGTAACCACGCCTCCAATGCGTCCTGATTGGTCCTGCAGCCATTGACTGACAGGTTGTTCCGGGGGAGTGTCCTGATGACTACTTCCTGCCTAGATGCTGTAAAAGGCAGTCACTCCCTCGCGGCCGGCCTAGCATGACCGGATAGACCGCAGGGAAGGGAGCCATCAGACCGTCTGGATGGAGGAACAGCTAAGTCTCTACCTCTTTCGGAGGTAGAGACCACAGGTACCCTGACAGTTGATTGGTTAAGAGAATGTGCGGGTGGAGCTTAATATGGGAGGAGTTATGTGCCTATATAAGGAGCCTGCACTATTGTCCGGGGCTCAGAACTTGCTGTATTTTGGTGACGCTAGTCCCTCTGAGTCCCGATCGGTGATCCAATAAAGAATCTCTTCCTTCCTGAAGAAACCTGTGTCCATCTCTCTGTGCTTGGCTTCCGTCAGTTTCTCCGGTATCACCACGTACCACCGGTATCAATATGGCTTGGCCAGTGAGGGAGATGTTTGAAGCCTGAAGGCGCTGAAGGTCTCGGTTTTGTTTCATGGTGGGCATTTGCCGTGAGGTGCTTCTAAATTAAATGCCAAGAATATTCCAACCCTTTATTTCTAAAGGAGAAACTGGCTTCACAGCGGAAGTATATAAAAAAAAAAGGTGTTATTCTTAATTAGAGCCACATATGGCACTGGGCACTAATAAAAACTATAAACATTACATAATAGACTCTAGCCGTGACACATAAACAAAAAAATAAAAAACAGAAATACAATGGATGTTAATTATACAACATTATTTTCATGTAGAAATTGTGCTATATTTTTTTTTATAGACTATTGAAGTTTGTCTCTCTTTCTGGTGCATTGTTAATTGAAATACTGCAGCAAAGCTCTTGTTCACACCTTGTCCATGTTTGCAGTAATGTAATTCATTATCAGATTGTAGCATATAAACAAGCATGGGCTTGTTTTATGTCAATAGAAAACATACAGGCATGTTAAAACCAGTGTTTGCAACTACAGTAACTAACCAATATATTGTCTCATATTCTGTGTGATCATTTTTTATTTTTACCTTGAGCCACAAGTAGGTTGGTTAGTTGTTTTTTTGCCACCTGCATTTTAAATGCCAGAAATAGATTCTGAGATAAGATATGAGGATATAGGTTTCCTTAAAATACGCTGTGCCTTCACCCAGTAAACTGCCTGATTTCAGTAAACCAATTGTAGGAATCACAGTGAAACGATGAACCACAATATGCAGTTCCAAAAAATACAAAAATATAAAAAATATTGCTTACTGGACTTGACTTATTGGATATATATATATATATATATATATATATATATATATATATAGACACACACACACACACACACACACACAATACACAATATCCAGCGCACTCACCTATCCACTAAACAGCAACTTCAATGTTGACAGATTTTATTTGTTTTTAAAAAAAAACAAAAAACAAATCTAGGCAAAAATAATGGGGGTTTAGTTATGATCACACATTGCACAAGCCTGCCACAATGTCAATGTACTCCATCCCCGGCAGGTCCTACACCAACAGCCTAATGTCTGCTCTTATGAGATTAACCCGGTTACTTGGGGAAAAGATTCCATCTGGGGCTCTCTGCAGTACAAGGCTAAATAGGGCCCTGGGATGAGGCACCTGTGACACCCCTCCCTGTCACAGGTGCCTCATCCCATGGCCCTATTTACATTGACGTTGTGTTGTGACAAAATGTTTTACAGAGTGCACTTGTATTGGGTGATTTTTGCATAGATTAGTTATTTACCTGCTCCCCTTACACCAAGGGGGTGCGCAAGAGGGCCAGGTATCGTAAAACATTTTGTTAAAAAAAAAATACAAAAAAATTGCTGTTCATACATCGTCATAGACAGTAAGATCCATATGTTCATATTGCTCGTTTGATTGGTTCTCCACTCACTACAAGCAAAAGCAATTGCAAGGTGCCAGGTCAGACCAGACAACAAGACTTAAATGTGGAATAAAAAAATCATAGCTTATTCAATTTTTCCATCCATTCAATGCAAAGGTAACGATCCGTACATGGTAACCAGTGCACAGAGGAGTAAAGATGCTTATGCGTTTCGTGCTGATAAGGCACTTTCAAATTTTAATACAGGATCTTGGAACCACTGCCCTTTATTTTCAAGCCTTTGCAAGGGGTAAAAAAATAAATCACATTTGCCTAGGTGCCCAGTTTATTTGGTTTAAATGTTTCAAGTAAATGCCCTTTATTGGCGTAGAGTTATAGATTACAGCAATGAAGGATAGTGTTTAAAATTTTAATTTTTATTCCTGTGAGTTGTGTGGAGGCAGGGTCCCAGTACACTGCTTTGCCCAGGGGCCCATAATGTTGTTAAGATCGCACTGTACATACACACACACAAACATACTGACTGAAACATACTGACACACATTCTATGAAACACACTGTGCATTCTCTCTTACCTTCATTGCACTTTGCTCTTTGTTCCTATCACCTTTACTGCGCCCGGCAGCCAACACTTTTTTTCAGCCCCATTTCCTGTTATTCTCCTGCCCACTTGTCCCCAGGTACAGGGCAAGGGGCGGTAGCGAGTGAATGATGCGCCTTTGCGCTGCCGCGGTGCTTGGCAGGGAGAGGGGTGCTGACTTTGCAGGCTAAGATGACTGCCGGACCGACGTTCTACCGGGCGCTAGTCTACAAGTAAGTGCTCCCTAGCACCCGGTAAGGCAGCCAGCGTCCGCCGCTACCCACTCTATATGATTAATTCAAGTTGATAGGGGGGTGACCAGACAAGCAGTCTGGTCTTAAGAAGCGCCCTAAGCAGCCGCCTACTTAGCCTATAGGACATCCTCATGCAGACCCATAAGCAAGCTTCAGGTATGTATACCATTTAATTAGTATATTTGTTCATGATTTTGCTACCATAGTTACAACCTTATAACCCTTCCAAGTTTGATGGGCAGTAACAATTGCTTCTCTAAGATCATTGCAGATGTTTTTCATCCCTGGCATTGTGTTAACACACACCTGAATACTCCAGTCCAGCAAACTGCTAAAACATCGGCTTTTATAAAAGTGGTCACACTTGCTGATGATCAATTAATCAAGGGCATTTGATTAGCAGCACCTGTCTGCTACTTAGCATCTTATTTCTATTGAAGCAATAAGGGTGTAGTTCGTTTTTCACACATGGCTTCTCCATTTTGTCTTTTTAAAAAAAAAAAAATTATAAATCATAACCTAGTGTAATATGTCATGTGTTATTTATATGAAGTTGTATTTACCTAATTTTAAGACCTGCTAAGGAACAGATGTTTGCTATTATGTTCTGATATGTTAAACCATAGAATTCAGAGGGTGTACTTTATTTTTCCCATGACTGTATATAATCACAGAGATATTATTATGTTGCCTTATTTACTGGGGTCATTTAATTGCAATGTTTTAAATGTATATAATTGTGACTGGTTTACAGTGGCTAAACTTTTTTTTTCCTTTTTGCATAAGATAGCAGCTGTGTTGAAAGATCACTGGGGAGATGACCTGTATTCAGTGTCAACATCGCTCAGTTTTCCATGATCATGTGTTCGTTTGCAGAGGTTGCATTGACACTGATAAGCAAGATCACCATGAAGGTGAAACGTGTCAGCTGAATCATAGAGAATGCAATATGAAAGCAACTGAATGTGAAGAAATATGAAATGAAATGTTATATAATGGTCTACAGAACTGTTTGCTGGTAGAGACTGGTCCATTGGGGTAAGGGTAGATGAGCTGATGGCTCCTCAGCTTTGGGTGCACACAAAAAAAATAAAAATGAAATCTATTTACATGGTAAGGCTTCATTAGAAGTTTGATTTTAAAAAACATGTTGCATTCTCCTCCCTTTATTAATGGTCGTATATGATGCTGAGAGGCAGAGCAACTAATTTAATGGGCATGGTAAAATGGGCATAGCCAAATAAGGTGGTAAAGTCTAGCAGGCTTAGACAACTTTCGTCAATCCAAATGTTGCAGACTACATCTCAATATTGCTCTTACAGCTATATTGCTGACAAAGCATCAGGGAAGACGTAGTCCACAAAATCTGGAGTACCGAAGGTTACTTATCCTTGCTCTAGAGCTTGAAACTTTGTCAATCACCAATGCTGATTGCCTTCTCTTTTCACAATACCCAATGGGTGCTGTAATTGGTATTTTTGGGCACTGAGACAATTTGAGAGGACCTTACAATCAGTTATGTTGCTGCTGCATTATACAGAGTCATACTGTATACTTTTTCTGAGACAAATCGCTAATATTTAATTACTTGTATATGCAATCAGATTGAGGTTGAACCTGGGCGTTTTATTGGTCATGGTATTTATATAGGCAAATAAGTATTACCTTTTTCACAGCATTTTGATTTAAAGTTATGGAACTGTTTAAAGCAATTAAAATATTTTAGCTCTGCCAGTTTGTATTTACAATTTTAGCAGGTTTGTTCTTAATCCTTTGTGTCATTTGGGGATTTTATTTTATATTTTGGTACTTTGCGCTCTCTTTAGTCTGTTTTATTTTTAGACACAATAATAGTCAAACTAAGCCAAAAACAATAAACCAGGGGCAAATAATGTTACTTACAAACTTAGTGATCGGTAAAACCATGAAAGGGCAAATTGTCCCAGTGTATAACGATTATATACGGCTGGATTTGGTTGCAATTTGGTGTTAATTTGGCTGTACTGGAAGATGCAAGTGCTCATTTGGATCACATATAATACTTAAAAATGTATGTATAAGGTGAGGCCACATCAGGGTGAACAGTGTGGAACATGTTTCTGTTGGTCAGTAAGATGAAAGAACATGGTAGAAACCAACAGTACTTTATGAAAATAATTATATTATTAACAGATTATGTGAAATCTTGAATTAACTAGTGCTCTTAGCAGCACAAAGAATTGCAATTTAAATGAGTGAGTCTACATCATACAAGCATGCTCTATTCTCCACAAACTGCTCAGAGCTCTCTGTCAGACCAGACCCTCGACCGGGATACGAACGAGTCTGGAAACAATCCACGAACACTCCCGTCTGTACGAATGGCGGCCACCCAGGGAAGCACTCATTCATTGTTTTTCTTGCAGTTTGCAGTTTTGACACTTATTTTGCAAGGTGATTGGAAAGTGTGAACATTCCATGCTAACATTTTAAGTGAGGTATTGAGGTGGTCCACGGAGGTGAATGAATTCCCTTCGTGGAAGCACTTCCGAACGGGGAGCGGGCACAATAAACGAAGTACAGAGAGGACACACGTATTACAAGCGGGAACCACACGAACCGGCAGCGGTTTCGCCACAAAGATTCTCTACTGAGGTCCTGTTAGGCCATGCTACAGAATGAGTAAATGATACCATACCTTGATCCTGCGCGCCGCGTGAAGATACAGCTAGTCAGACGACAGTTCGCTCCAAACACGCCCCCCTTTGATGATGCGGTGCATGTGCGCCTATGTAATAACAGCAATGCCGCCAAAATTTTAATTATTTAATGCCCCCTGACATTTTAGGGGCGTGGTTTTAAAGCAAAATACGCTCTCCTATAAAAAAGCGCATTTTGATTTGGTTGAGTGCCCTATTGTGGTTCACTTGTTGTTCCCTGTAGTGCTATATACCTTACTGATAGTGTTCTCTGGTATTAATTGACGTGGCTTGTATTTTGGACTATTCTGATTTCTGGTATCCTGAGTAGGCTCGTTTTCTCATTTATCCTGTTTTCAGGTTTCCTGACTCGACTATTCCTTATTCCTTATTCCTTATCGTTAACCAGATCACTGGTTTTCCTAAGACTCTGGCTATTCCTTCGCTATGTTAAACCTGGCTATTCTAAGGTCCTGTAAGGACTTCTCTTTTTAGGGTTACATTCTGCATGGTGGGGTCACTTTGTCTTGACAGTAGAGATGTGTGTTTGGGTGGGGGGATTCCAGACACAAAGGGTTGCTTAGGAAAAGAGACACAAAGGGTTAAGGGGAAATTAATAAAAGACACAAAATGTTTAATGGAGGGGTTAAAAGAGAGACACAATTGTTAAGGTAAGAGGCACACAAGAGGTTAACAAGGGGATTTGTAGACACACAAGGGTCTTTGGTATTTAAGAGACCAGCTAATCTAGATATACCTCTGTTTCCAGGGGCGGGCTGGGCTGGGGGGCAGGAAGGTAATTGCCCCCCAGGCCGCCCTAAATTCTTTTAAGACTGTCCGCAGCCGGCTGGTCCTAATGCTGCAGCCGCCTGAGCGCTCTGTAGAGAGCCTCAGGCGGCTGCAGCACAGCTTCTCCCCTCCCCTGTAGCGTGGCCATGCTGCTCTCCGGTCCGCGGTGCCCGGCCCGAGTGATAGGAAGGTGCACGCTCAGTCACTCAGTGTGCACTTCCTGTCAGTCCGGCCGGTTACAGGAAAGAGAAACTCTGTGCGGAACAGGAGTTTCTGTTTCCTGTAACCGGCCGGACTGACAGGAAGTGCACACTGAGTGACTGAGCGTGCACCTTCCTATCACTCCGGCCGGGCACCGCGGACTGGAGAGCAGCTCGGCCACGCTACAGGGGAGGGGGGGGGAGTAAGAAGAGGTGAAGGAGGGGAGTAAGAAGAGGGGAGGAGGTGTAAGAAGAGGGGAGGAGTAAGAAGAGGGGGGAGTAAGAAGAGGGAGGGGGAGTAAGAAGAGGGAGGGGGAGCAAGAAGAGGGGAGGGGTAAGATGAGGGAAGGGGAGTAAGAAGAGGGGGGAGGGGTAAGAAGAGGGGGAGGGGGGTAAGAAGAGGGGGGAGTAAGAAGAGGGGAGGGAGGAGTAAGAAGGAGGGGAGATAAGGAAAAGAGGGGGTAAGAAGAAGGAGGGGGGAGTAAGAAGGAGGGGGGAGTAAGAAGAAGAGTGTGGAGTAAGAAGAAGAAGGAGGGAGTTAGAAGAGGAGGGGAGTAAGAAGAAGGGGGAGTAAGAAGAAGAAGGGGGGAGTAAGAAAAAAAGGAGAGAGTAAGAAGAAGAAGAAGAGGGGGAGTAGGAAGAAGAGGGGGGAGTAAGAAGAAGAAGAAGAGGGGGGAGTAAGAAGAAGAGGGGGGTAAGAAGAAGAGGGGGGGAGTAAGAAGAAGAAGGGGGTAAGAAGAAGAAGGGGGTAAGAAGAAGAAGGGGGTAAGAAGAAGAAGGGGGAGTAAGAAGAAGAAGGGGGTAAGAAGAAGAAGGGGGTAAGAAGAAGTAGGAGGGGTAAGAAGAAGTAGGAGGGGTAAGAAGAAGAAGGGGGAGTAAGAAGAAGTAGGAGGGGGTAAGAAGAAGAAGGGGAAGTAAGAAGAAGTAGGAGGGGGTAAGAAGAAGAAGGGGGAGCAATAAGAAGAATGGGGAGTAAGAAGAAGAAGGGGGTAAGAAGAAGGGGATAAGAAGAACAAGGGGAGTAAGAAGAACAAGGGGGGAAGTAAGCAGAACACAGGGAGGAGGGGGTAAGAAGAACACGGGGGGTGAGGAGAACACATGGAGGGGAGGAGTGAGAAGAGCACAAGGAGGGTGGGTGAGTGTGAGAAGAGACCGCTAGGGGAGGGTGGGGGAGAGAAGAGACCACTAAGGGGCAGGGGAGAGCTCTAAGGGACAGCTCTATAGGACAGGGGGCAAGACAGGGAGCTCTTTCACACTACGCGCACACACACACACACACACACACACACACACTGCATCCCTATACATACACAGAAACACACAATGCATCCCTATACATACACAGAAACACAACATGCTTCCCTTACACACAGAGAAACACACAATGCATCCATTACACACACACACACACACACACACACACACACAATGCAACCCTTACACACAAAGACAATGCATCCTTTGCACACATACACAGAAACACACAATGCAAACCCTTACACACACATGCAAATACACACACTGCTTTTCTTATATACACACAGAAACACAATGCATCTCTTACACTCAATGCACACACATACAGACACACACCTTGCATCCCTTATGCATACAAACACAGATTCACACAATGCATCCCTTACACACAACCAGAAACACACAATACATCCCTTATACACAAAAACACACTGCTTCCACTACACACAAACACACTGCATCACCTACACAAACTGGTATCCCTATACACTACATACCATAAGCACACATATTAGATCCTCTACAATAACACATCCCCTACACACTCCACTCCCTGTGAGCGAGCTCATGGGTGGGTGGAACATATAAGTGGACTTATGAGTGGGCCTTATGGGCATACTCAGCGTCAGGCCCTGGGTCCCAGACCTTGAGCTGTGTAAGGGGCCCCAAAAAAATGGAGCTGCTTCCAATTCTCCCAGAACATTGAATTTTGTGACCACAGTTGCAAACAGCCTCCAGAGATCCTGTTCTACACCAGACCAGTGGATCCAAACTGCAGCCCATCATCATCCTCATCTGGTTGTAAGTAGGCAATCTAATATATTATTAGTCACACTAATCTATAATTTACCTCACATTAAAGGGACACTATAGCTTAATGAAGTGGTTCTGGTGTCTATAGCTGGTCCCTGCAGGCTTTTTAATGTAAACACACACTGTGTGCAGCACTGGCGTTAGTTCATCTGGCAGATCATATGGGTGGGGTATTGTGATGTCACATGGGGGGGGGGCGGCAAATTTTTATTTTGTCTAGGGCGGCAAAAATCCTTGCACCGGCTCTGATCCTGGGCAGGTGCACCAGTCTACTGGTGATCCACAGGAGGGGAATGCACTGATTGCACAGCACTCTCCTCCTGCCCAGATCCGTCTTTACCGCAGTGTAAGTGCCCTCTGCCCCTAATTTACAGTGGCTCACACTCACAACAAGCAGTGCCTGGAGCCCTTTGCAGAGCCGGGAACAAAGAGGTTCTGCGGCAGCTGGCCGTCCTGCAAGCATTACATTAAACAGCTGTTCCCTATGCAGCCACAGGTGGCGCTGTGCTGGGAGAATGTGATTACTCTTCACTTCCTCCCAGCCTACAGAGCAGCGCATGGGAGACAGAGAGGAGGAGGCATGATTTAATCTTACAAAAAATCCTCTAAGCAAACCTTTATAAATTTGTGGGGATCAGCTCTGTTTCCACAGTTTATTGGTGTTTACTCTGATACCTGTATTAATATTGATGGATTTCTAAGTAGTAACATCAGTGTGTGTCAGCAGGGCCAGCCGTTGGGGTGTGCACGCTGTGCGGTCACGCAGGGTACCATGACAACAGTGGCGCCCGTCGGCCAACACAGCTCACAAGTTGGGTACACCAGCATATTTAATTTAAACGATTCGCTGGTGGTCCACTGGTGCGCACCAGCAGTAGGTGCAGTCAGATCATATTCTCTCCCTCGTGGTTCCGGCACTCAGTTAGTGAGTCAGAGCACTGGCTCAGAGATTCTCAGCCTGCGCTCTGACAACATTGAAAGTCAGAGTCGTGAAGGAGCGGGTATGGCAAAGAGCTACTGATTAGCATAACATCAATATCCGTTATAAAACCAGGAAAAGGTGGGCATGGATGGTGAACTGATTTGGTGGTGCAATGGGCCACTTGACTGGTTTTGCCCCCCAGCCTAAGGCTGCCAGCCCACCCCTGTCTGTTTCTATATAATAGAATTATCAATCTGAAAAACCCATCCAGGAGTGTGTCTGTAAAATGGTTTGTATTATTCAGGGAAGGTATGGGAGGAAGGAGAGATGGTTGGCCTGTCATTCTAAGTGATTAGTCAGTCAAGGAGAGAGAAAAATCACTAAGACTCATTGCAAAGAACTAGTGTGTATGTGTAGCGGACTGTGTCCTATAACAGAGTACGCTCCAGTTTCCTGGAGGGGGCTGATGGCTCACCTCCTGCCCAGTGATTATGGTCCCAGAAAGATGGGACCCTTTAAGTACAATGGCTGGGATTCATGGGATGTTGAATGGCACTACTGGCCCTTTAAGACCCAGCCAAGGACATAGTATGCTATTACAGCGACTTCGGACCATATACCTTATGCAGCAAAGGACATTAAGCTATGTACCAAGATTTGTGTCTTTTAATATATTTTCATGTATTGTGTATTCACCTTGTATGCAGCATTCAACTGATTGTTCGTTAGAATCACTCCAGTTATTATGAGAGTGAAACTACCGAGCAGTCAGACCACCCCAGTAGTAAGTGTGCCTCCAATTACCGTTTGCAACAATGTTGCGAACGGGTAATTGACCTTTCGTGTAGTGTGTTCTTTGTCCTCTGGGTGGCCGCGGCCATCTTAAACTCACGAACAGCGGTGTTTGGTCGTCGAGTGTCTGGAACTCAAAACGGACACTCGACTAGCCGAACACCGCTAAGACCTCCAGGACGGCAGAAACTACCGAAAGAAACCCATGAACGGCCCGTCGTTCGGTAGGATGAATCCTGGTATAGCCTTTCGGGAGTTTTGGGGCATGAATAGAGACCGACCTCAGGGCCAGATTTCATGGAACTATTTTCGGCATCTTTTCCCATGCGGTTGGTCAAAATTTTACCTTCCTATAACTCCCGAACCCCTGGTCTGATCTGGGTGATTTTTGTTCCTCACCCAGATCAGGGCTACCAGGGGGTACCATATTTAAAGGTATATCACAGATATTTGGGGTACATCTAGAAAGTGGGGAAAATATGTGCATGGTAATTGTATTATCTGTTAAGCTAAGGGGAGGAGATGTGTGGGAGGTAACGTCTATATGATTGGTGCAATGTGTAATTAATGTAAATCCCTCCCTTGCATGGGAGAATCTCATAAAAGCAGGAATGTTGCCATTAAAAGTTAGTTCTACTCCTGATACTGTGTGTCGTCCAGTGTCCAGAAAGAAGGGCTATCCCATATAGGTAGAGGACTCAGGGACGTATTCAATATTTTTTACAAAGATATTGCATATTTATAATTGACGACTCTATTAATAGTTTTAAAACCTCAATCAATTGCATATAATTTTTTCTGCATAATAAACATGTAAAAATAGCAATAATGATGCTAACAGCAAACCACATTTGTAGTGAATTGAATACCACATGTGAGCAAACGTAGCTGTTTTGGAAATTTTTTCCAACTCAGCTATAGACATATTTTTACAAAACTGCAATTTTTAATTCACTACAATTCCATGCTTATTCACACTTATACTGGTTTCAGCACTACAAGTTCCGCAGCCACCAACCAACTTCATAACAGAGCGCATTGTGTATATAATGGCAGGTAACGTAAAATATCCAGGAGAGCTTTCCAATTGCTTATACGTTTAATGGAGGCAAAACAGGAACTTACCTAAAATAGCGCACAATGGACATGTTTTTTCTTAAAGTTGCTGCCTTGTACACATTCCTCAGATAGATTAGCATTTTTTGCAAAATGTGTCAAACTCCTTCACAGTTAATTTACAGGTGACTGCAGTGGTTTTATGACCAAGGGAACTGAAACTTTGGTCAGTAATGTACGTATTGATTTAATTTTCGCTTTTTTTTGTAATGGGCTGTGATTTCCCAATTGATCAAAGTGCCAGTGAATGGTTAGCCAAGAGATTTTGCCTAAACAAACAATCCTAGATTGTGTAATATTTATCTTTTTTGAAATTTACTGATTTGTGAAGATTTCTCATTTTGTAAACCAAGCGTTTACAAATGTCCTTAAATAACACATGCCGTGCAGTGCACAGTCAGGAGACTTACCTATTAACCCTTTAATAGCTGGGCTTCACAAATTTGTTTGGAATCTAGGAGCCAGCTAAAAAAGTTAGGAGCCAGTTTTTTTAAGGGACACTATAGTCACTAGAACCACTACAGATTAATGTTCTGGTGCCTATAACCTGTATCTGTAGCCTTTTCAATGTAAACACTGGCTTTTCAGAGAAACACTGACAGAGACACACACAGACAAATACACACACACATACATACACACACACTTTCTCTAACATTCACACATTTATATTTTTAATTCTAATACACCCTAATACACACAGTCTTCCTGCAGCTCCTCTCTGTTCCCTCGCACTGTCTGCAGTGATGCCAGGGCCAGAATGATGTCATATTCTGGCTCCCGGCATCATTACACAGCGCGAGGGAGTGCGCTGCCCCATCCTGCCACCTCCATAACCTCCTGCGGGCGTGCAGGCGGGCGGCTACAAAGCTCCCTGAGCTGGCCGCCTCCATACCTCCCAGGGCAGAGGGCAACAACGCTCCCTGAGCGGGCAGGCAGCGAGCCGGCTCCATTGTTTGCCCAGCTGGCCACTTTAGGTGAAAGGCTGACAAAATTTGTAGTCGCCATGGCGACCTCGGATTTGTCGAGCCCTGCTTTAAGGACATAGAAACTTGTCCAAATTCTGAAACAAAACAAAACCTAGAGTTTGAGCTAAATGTTTGTTCATCCATTGTTTACCTCTTATTATATATAATTTGTTATGGACAAATAGGGCTTTCTTTTCACATCAAATATTTATATATAAACCATAATATGAATAAAATCTAAATAAGACCATCGAAAATCCCAAACCCTTCAGATCGCAATGGACGTGGAAGTTAAATGAATCCCTCCTAGAGGACCCACTCATTCAGACAGAAATACGTAACGCCCTGGAGCACTTCTTCCTCACCAATAAGCCACCTAAATCCACACAACCCACCATCTGGGAAGCACATAAGTGTGTCATTAGAGGGATCCTTATCAAACATGGCACCCGCCTGAAAAAATCACGCGCACAAGAAATCACAGACCTTGTCACCCGGATAGCCCAACTGGAAGCAATACACAAACACACCCTTCACGACGACGCCCACAAACAAGTCCTGGAGGCCAGAGCGAAACTCAACTCATGCCTCCAATCTAAGATTCAATTCCAGTTCCAACTTAAAAAGAAAACATTCCACGAATTTGGAAACAAAAGCGGCAAACTGCTCGGAAGGGCACTGAGGACACAGAGGTCACGTACAAAAGATCTCCGCGGCGGGGACACCCCTGCTCACGCCAAAAGCCATAGCCGAAGGTTTCCGACAATACTACTCCTCCCTGTACTGCATACCTCCGAACAACTCACGCGCGATCACTGCAGAGGAGACCTTCACAGCACGCCAGAAAGCATATATCGCGCAGAACTTGACTTCCAAACTTACGCCTCAGGCCATATCCACACTGGAGGAAGACATCACGAGTGAAGAAATACGCTTAGCCATAAAACTGGCTAAACAAGGAAAGAGCCCAGGACCAGATGGATACACGGTGAAATACTACAAGATGTTCGCTGATGTCTTCACTCCCCATATGCTTACCCTATATAACTCCATCCAAAACGGAAGCTCCCTGGACCCCAACACGCTCCTAGCCCATGTCGTGGTAATACCGAAAGAAGGAAAGGACCCGTCCTCCTGCACTAGCTACCGTCCGATATCCCTACTAAACGCTGATCTTAAGCTATTTGCCAAGATCCTGGCCCTGCGCATCCAACCCTTATTGCCGGACCTCATCCACCCTGACTAGGTGAGATTTGTTGAGGGACGAGAAGCCAGAGACAACACCATCAAGGCACTCAATCTGATCCACGCAGCAAGGATAGATTCATTGCCCACCCTGCTGGTTTCAACAGACGCGGAAAAGGCGTTTGACAGGGTGGACTGGTCCTTCCTGATGACCACACTTGAACACCTCGGGATGGGACCACACATGATGGCATGGATATCGGCCCTATACACCAACCCAGCTGCCCGAGTACAAGTAAACGGAATCCTCTCTGACCCATTCGAGATTAGAAACGGCACAAGACAGGGATGCCCACTATCGCCCCTGCTCTTCGTCATCAGCCTGGAACCGTTCCTTAACGCCATTCGAACTCAACCCGACATCACTGGGATCAAAGGCAGCTGGGGAGACAGCAAAGTATCTGCATACGCGGAGTATCTCCTATTCACTATCACCAACCGAGCATCTTCCCTCAGAGAGCTACTGCGTCAATTCGACATTTACGGAACGCTGTCGAACCTAAAAATAAACTTCACGAAATCGGAAATCCTTAATGTAGGATGCCCCCAAGCATTGGTAACCACGCTGCAAAAACAGACTGCCAACCCCCTGCCTCCCCCCCCACATACCGGACGCAGCAAGGTCCCCGTCAACCACCCCCCCTCCTGCTGCCACAAGCCCCCCCCTTGCCCCTGAACGCTAGGCCCCAGGCGGCCTCACCGAAACCTCATTGAAAGACCAACCCCGCTGCTCGCGAGGGCTGCGAACCACAACTTGACCCCACTGCATAACATAACCTCACCAATATCTTATCAACTGAAAAACCTCTCTTAACAACCGATGTTAGACATATAATTTACTATGTATGCATGGTACGCTCTCAACCTGTTATCTAATTGTATACCATACTGAACTTCATGTCACTGTACTCGGACATCTGTGGGATCACACCCACCTGTAACTATTGCATGACCTTAATACAACCTCTGAATGAAAAAAAAAATCTAAATAAGAAATATTATTTTCCAAATTCCGCATTGGCATTTTTTCCTGTTTATACCATAGTAAGGCAAAGAAACACATTTGGGTACACAAATAGGGGAAAACGCTGTCTGAACCTATAAAAAATTAATAAAACATAGTGAAGACTGTTACAAGTATGAAATAACAGACACGTTCTTGAGTGCACTCACAAGATGTAGGAAGGCAAATCGCTCTGAAATAGCCACCACCTACTCCTGTAGGGGGGTCACACTGAGAATTCACTGGATTTTGTAGATATTAAAATCCGGAAACCAAAAGTAGAGCAGGAACAAAGTATGGTAGAAAAAAGTATTTATTCTTAAATACAATAAAAGGTACTGGTCCCAGACACCTGGGGGGGGGGGGGGGGGCAATTGGATTGATGTTTTATCCTCCTAGTGAACTGCTTACTGAGAACATTTGTTTCCTTTTGAGAAAGATGCAAACCATATTTTTTGTACAGTTTATTTCCATTAAAATAGAGCTACCATGAGAAATAAAGCCAAATCCTTGCTCCCGACACCATTCACCAAGCCACAAGTTAAAATCCCTAATACGCTTCCACCTGTCGTTCTGAGTGTTATGCACAGGCAGAACTTCAGAGAATGACAGTGTGGAAGCAACCTTCCCTATATCATTGGCAAAAACACTAAAAACTTCCTTTACCTCTAAAATCTCATTGCAAGTCAAGTCATTTGTCCCTAGATGGACAAGTACATCCAATTTCCCTTCCTACTTTGCTCGCTTAAAGGGAAGTATGGCAGTCCAGAAAAGAAAATTACCCATATGATAGCATATCTACCATTTCCAAAAATAGACAACACAGGGTTTTCCAAATGGAGTATGTCCAGTCTTTTTTTGTATCAATTTAGTCACAAAACGTGACTTAAATTAGTGTTTATATATTTTTTGGTTTGATTTTTACACAAAAAGTACACTTTCACTGTTTAAATTATCTTTTTTATATGCTTTACTACTATAACAAAGAACCTCATAATGGTGTTTACTGATGCCCCACGAGTACAACAATTCCCCCATGTAAAGATTTTATGGGGTTTTTGGAAGTCACGGGATCAAATATGGCATCCAGTTCAGTAATGGGTAATAAAGAAAGTACGGCAGCCTAGGAAATAATATGTCCACCATTATGGCAAATTATTTTCAAAACTAGACAATCCAGGGTATTTTAAATGGGGTGTGGCTAAGATGCGTCTGCCACATGTTCCTGGAGGGGCTTGCTGGCTATCCTCCTGCCCAAAGACTATGGGCCATGTAAAAAGACATGTTAAAAGTTGACTTCAATGGAAAATCCGAACCACTGAACCACTGAACCGATCTGAGTGATTTTTGGATATGATGTGAGGCTTGAGGGGTTTCTGTGGATTTTGGGGGTACTTTTGGGTTGTTGTGAAATTGTGTGTTTTTCTGTACCTGGAGATGATTCAGTTTGTACAGTTCCTGAATCAATTATCTCTCAGGCACAGAGGAGGAGTATGTTGAATGTATTGCTTGTATGTGCCTCTCCCCCTGCCCCCTTTTCATGCCCTATTGTTTCCACAGCAGGGCGTTGTCCCACGGACACTACCAGACCAGTTTAATCTCCCATCAGCCCTTGCTATTGTCTGACCCCACCATTCCTTGTACTATAGTACACTATGTACCCTATTGTAGGTAAATGAGGCTGTTGGGGGTTAAAATGTGTGTATAAATTGTGAGTGTTTGCCTGCATTAAACAGTCTATTCCCAGCATTAAGCATCGGCTCATATGTGTGTGTGTGTGTGTGGGGGGGGGGGGGGGGGGGGGACATGCTATACTTGCTATACCTGCTATACTTTCTGGAGGAGAGGTCTACACACTGGGAACTGGATCCAGGGTGGGCAGAGATGGCAAGACCCCAGCCAAGCTGCGGCGGCTAGGGGCTGAAAGTGCTTATGGTGTCCCAGTGCAGTGCCTATGATACTGGGTGATTACTAGTAAGCATGAATTGGCAGAGATACCCAGTCGGTGTACCAGGCGGTCCACCACATGGGGCGTTTTGAGTTGTTTGGTATAGCTACTTTATGGCAAATACCAGCTGCATTTAATGGTTATACTGTCATTTGTTTTCTTTCACACACATAAATTTCACCTTCATAACAAATGTCATAATCCTGATATGAATTATTGTAATAATGCCCCAATGTTTTTATGTAGCAGTGTCTCACAAATATAGCAGTGCCCCATGTACTGGTTTTCCATGTTTTTGGGGTAAGTTACAGGGCCAAATATATTACATGCCTATTTCACATTTTGAAATTTGACAAATTGAAATGTCGTCTTTGAGAGCGTTTGGCAATCTAAAAAAAAAAAAAAATCAGCCATGGTGCCATACCATTTTCAAAAGTGGACAACCCAGGTAATTCCAAATTGAGTATTCTGACATGATTCCCCATTCCAGTGCTTATTTCCCACAATTCTAGGCATACATTCTATATTAATTAAAACAACCTTATTTTTCCTCCAACTATCTCTTCACCTCTTACAGCTTCTAGCTCCCATCCACCCACTCCCTACATTTGTATAATTGCCCTTTGCACACTGGAATGCAAGGTCCCTGTGCAATGAGACCAGTGTCACATTAGATTTTTTCCTTTGTAATCAGTTTGCATCTACGGCAATAACTGAAACATGGATTCTTCCCATTAATACAGCAATACCTGCTGCTCTCACATCTGGTTCCTGCTTTTTCTACCACAATTCATGCCTAACTGGATGTGGAGGTGGAGGTGGAGTTGGTACCCAACCCACCTCCATTGCATCAAGGTCTCTCCCACTCATCTGCTCCTTTAGACTGTCCATAACTGAATCTCCCCCAACACACATCCATGGTGGCACCTTTAACCTTATTTTAACTTCTGGCTGTCAGACTGCCATGCCCTCTAGCATTCACATTCAACCTGCTGACCACTAGTTAATAACCTCCCGTCTTTCTATCCCAATCCCTTCTACCTATTCTGCACCTACTTAATCATCTCACATTCCTGGATAAACCTCTATTCTATTACCTGCTCAATTCTAACTTCCATGGCCTCATCGCTACTACCACCCTTTCCATCCTACAATCAGGCCCGGACTGCCCATCGAGGCCGGCAGGGGAAGTCCCAGGATCTCCCCTGCCGGTCTATGCAGGGCCGGCACTATCCGAGCGCCGGCCCTGCTGTATTCCATGACGGGCCGGTGGGGAGATCAAAGCTCTCCCTCACCGGCCCACTTGGACAGACCTGCGGCACATGTGGCTGGGGAGGGAGGGAGAGGACCCAGCGGAGCTCTATCTTGCAGCTCCGCCGGGTTCCTCTCGCGAGATCCGGTGCGTTGCCATGGCAACGACCGGATCTCGCGAGAGTGAACTCTAGACCGCAGGCTAGAGTTCACTTACCACTGCACCACCAGGGATTCTGTTGTGTGATTCTGCCGGTCCCCCCCCCTCTCTCTCCCAGGTACCAGCTTGCCGGTCCCCCCCTCCCAGGCTAAAGGTAAGAAGGGAGGGGGGACATAATGCCTACTTTTTTTTTCTTTTTTTTTCACACAACACAGCCCTCTCACACCCATCACACACAGCCCTTTAACACACCGCCCTCTCACACCCAGCACACACAGCCCTTTAACACACAGCACTCTCACACCCATCACACACAGCACGCACAGCCCTTTAACACACAGCACTCTCACACCCATCACACAAAGCACACACAGCCCTTTAACACACAGCACTCTCACACCATCACACACAGCACTGTCACACAACACAGCACTTTCACACAACACAGCACTCTCACACAACACAGCACTCTCACACCATCACACATAGCACTCTCACACACATCACACACACCCCTCTCACACACAGCCCTCTCACACACAGCACTTTCACACACAGCACTTTCACACACAGCACTTTCACACAACACAGCACTCACACACATCACACACAGCACTTTCCCACACATCACACACAGCCCTCTCACACCCATCACACACAGCACTTTCACACACATCACACACAGCACTTTCACACACAGCACTCTCACATCCATCACACACAGCACTTTCACACAACACAGCACTTTCACACAACACAGCACTCTCACACACATCACACACAGCACTTTCACACAACACAGCACTTTCACACAACACAGCACTCTCACACCCATCACATATAGCACTCTCACACACATCACACACAGTCCTCTCACACACAGCCCTCTCACACCCATCACACACAGCACTTTCACACAACACAGCACTCTCACACAGATCACACACAGCACTTTCACACAACACAGCACTCTCACACACATCACACACAGCACTTTCACACACCTCACACACAGCCCTCTCACACCCATCACACACAGCACTTTCACACACATCACACACAGCACTTTCACACACAGCACTTTCACACAACACAGCACTTTCACACAACACAGCACTCTCACACACATCACACACATCACTTTCACACAACACAGCACTCTCACACCCATCACATATAGCACTCTCACCCCCATCACACACAGCCCTCTCACACCCATCACACACAGCACTTTCACACAACACAGCACTCTCACACACAGCACTCTCACCCCCATCACACACAGCACTCTCATGCCCATCACACACAGCACTCTCACACCCATCACACAACACAGCACTCTCACACACATCATACACAGCCCTCTCACACATAACACTCTCACACATAGCACTCTCACACACATCACACACAGCACTCTCACACCCATCACACACAGCACCCTTACACACATCACACACAGCACCCTCACACACATAATAAACAGCACCCCCACACACAGCAGCCACACACACATCACACACAGCACCCCTCAAACACAGCATCCATCACACACATACTGAACCCTTCACATACACACTACATCCCTCACAGACACCCACTGCACCCCTCACACATACACACCGCACCAAAACACACACACACAATACTTCCGAACATATTTATATTATATATATATATATATATATATATACACACAACAGCACCCCTCACGCACATACTGCACTCCTAAACACATTACGTTCCAGACACACACTAGATCCCTTACCCAACTCTGGATCATATACACACACACTAGATCCCTTTATACACTCTGAACCCGTTATATACACACACTCACTAGATCTCCTACACATTTTGGGTCCTTCAAACACACACTAGACTCCTGTACACACACACACACTACATTCTTAAAATACACACTCTGGATCCCTTATAAACACACTAGATTCATTGTAAACAAACACATAATACACCCCTAAACACACACTCTCTACAATCCCTACAAACACTACATCACCTATATACACACACACACACACTATAGCCTGTATGCACACACTTACTACATCCCCTATACACACATTCTCTACAGCCCCTAGCCACATATGCACTACATTACACCAAAAACACAACACGACTAAAACCGACCTTATACACAATACCACACCACAATCAGCTCATTCTACACACACGCAATCCCACAAGCAGGTTCCAAACACATGCACAATACTCTTTCCTTTTGTCTCCTGGTATCCATTTATAGAGACAAGTTGCAAGGAAACACAGTGCAAGCATGTTATTAAATTTGCTTGCACTGTGCAGAACAAATACAGGGCTTTTTTTCTCATGCTAGAGCTCTTTAGCAGAGTTCTGCGCATGGTCTGCCCTGGAAGAGCATTGAACCAACATGCTCACTTTGAGAGGGGTCGTGTTTGTCATTAGTGATGACGAAACACACCCTCTCTGCCCCGCCCCCTTCTTAGTGGGCCGCTGTGACAAAAAAATGCCCGGGCCTAATTTTTCTCCCAGTCCGGCCCTGCCTACTCTCATCCAATCCTATGCTTTCCTCTCTTAACAATTCAAATTCTATCTTCTGTGGCTGGGAAAATATTTGAAAGGTTATTAAGGGATAATATTCAAGAATTCCTTGAGAAGAACATGGTTATCAGCAAAAATCAGCACGGTTTTATGAAGCACAGGTCATGTCAAACTAACTTGATTGCGTTCTACGAAGAAGTAAGTAGAAGTATAGATCAGGGTGTTGCAGTGGATGTGATCTATTTGGATTACAATATATTAGTGTTCAAACTCAAGGAAATCGGTCTAGATGAAAATGCTTGTTCTTGGGTAGAACATTGGCTTAAAAACAGAGTACAAAGAGTTGTCATTAATGGTAAATTTTCAAGCTGGACAGAGGTGGCATGTGGTGTCACTCAGGGGTCTGTTCTGGAACCCCTTCTATTTAACATGTTTATAAATGATCTTAAAAACAGCATTGAAAGACATGTTTCAGTGTTTGCAGATGACACAAAACTTTGTAAAATAATACAATGTGAGCAAGATATTACTTTGCTGCAGAGGGATTTAGATAGAGTGGGCACTCAAATGGCAGATGAAATTTAATGTTGAAAAATGCAAAGTTATGCACTTCGGCGTAAATAATACTTTCCTGGGAGTCATCAACCTTCTCATCAGCAATCTATTTCCAAATTCCTTATTCTTGTATACAAATCCCTCCACAACCTTGCCCCCTGCTATCTTTTCTCAATGTTATGCCGCTATATCCACACCTGCCCTCTTTACCACCTCCCTACCACTTCCCTTAAATCACCCCCATGTGCTCCTGCTCAATTTCACTTATTCTCACTCCTAGCCCCCTGATACTGGAACAAGCTCCCACCTCACATCCGTATCTCTCATTGTTTCGCAAACTCCTGAAAACACAAGTCTTTACCCAAACATTCTCAATCTACTCATTCCTCTGTTTGGCTCCCATTCAGTTTACCGGTTTATTACCGGTCACTGTGTACACATGATTAAAACAGGGGCGATTGGATCCTGGTGGGCTGACTTGGTTGCCAGGCAAGTCCACCCTGATTGGATTTCGCACGTTAAATATGTACTAAGGATACAAGAACATTAGAACAGGCCCGGTCATGCTAACATCGTTAAAGCTCAGTTTGTGAAGGAAGGCATGTCATATCTTAACGTCGGAAAGGTGTTAATGACATATTGATAAACAGACGGAGAATAAAAGTGTTGGAAATGGGTTCTTACCATTAAAAAATATAAACTTATTAGTGACATTAACATTTTAAACCTTTGCATCTCAAAAGTACCAAAAGACTAAAAATGTAGCCTGAGTGGTATTAAGACGTATCTTTGTAGTTTACTCTGACTGTTATCTCCCAAGTGACCGTGACATCAATTTACTGCATTTCAATGTTTAGTGAAAATATTGTTGGAAATTGTAGTGAGTTGAAATGTACATGGCAATTGTTTTGTCGAAACGGACAAGTTATAACTATAGCTGAGTTAGAGAATTTTTCTAGATAAGCTATTTTAATTTGGATTTTGCCATTCAGAGTTCACAATTCTGAAAGAATAAACAGCTTTGCATGTCCCTCACACATTGCTACCATATTAAAAGAGCTTAGTTACAGTTCTGCCTAAGGAGAAGTCTGACCTTCGGTATCAGGGATTGTATTCAATTTTCAATGCATGAGCTGATTCTGATGACTTCATAGTCTGTAACAGATTTCTTCACAATGTATGCTGATTAAATGATGCTTAAATATCCCAATTAGTGCTACTTAAATTAACATGTCCACAGCACCTAGCTCTCCAGTAGAATATGTCAGATATCTCAATTATACTTTTCAAGAGTAATTATAAAATTGTACAAGAAATTCTATGATTTAAAAAAAAAAAATTATGACAGTCTATCACTCTCTCTGACGATATATAAAATTGCCTCCCTGACATGTTTCAGAGAACCATAACTACTAGTCTATAACACGTCAGCCAATCAATCTACCTGACTACCAGTTTCAGGTGATTTGAAACAGCAGAAGAGGGAAACATCTTCTTTGACCCAACAAATTACAAAACGTGTTAGCGATTTAGCTAACAAAAAAGGCAACATATTTATCTAAAAGTGGCACCTTGAGCATAATCGTTACAGTACTTTTTGACCCATTTTCCATCAAACCATTCAAAAATGTTTTGATAGAAAATGGGTCAAAATGAACTGTCGTGTAATTCTCCCTGGCACCAAAAACATTGTCCTCTAAAACTACTTAATGGGGTACTATAGGCAGCAAAATACATTTATCTTAATTAAGCAGTTTTTGTGTGTAGATAATGCTCCCGTTTAATTCAATGCCATTTAGGAGTTAAATCATTTTTGTTTCTGTTTATGCAGCCCTAGCAACATCTCCAGAGGGGAGACCAGAGCCGACCTTGCTGTGTCCCTTCATGGGTCAGTGAAGAGATCAAAGCTCTCCCTCACTGGCCCATGAGCACTTCACTGCGGCAAAAGAAGGAGAGCAAAGGAGGACTAAGGGGCTCTAACCTGCAACTCCGCCGTGGTCTTCCTCTTGCAAGCTCAGTGTTGCCGTGGTTGCCATGGCAATGCTTGACAGTGTTGAATCTCGCTAATGTTCACTCGGTACCATTGGACCACCAGAGCTTACAATGCCCGTACAGCTATGTACAGGTGATGTAGTGTGTGTAGGGGGCGTTAGTAGTTTGTGTACATGGTGTCTAGTGTCCATAGGGGATCCAGGGGTGCAATGTTTGTGTGTGAGGGGTGCAGTATGTGAGGGGTACAATGGTTGAAAGTGCTCACATTAAATGTGTCGTGCTTATCATTTGTCATAACAAAACATACACCTCTCTGGCCCTGCTCCCTTCTCACTTGGCCACTGTTATTAAAAAATGTCGGGGATAATTTAAATTCTCCAAGTCTATTGGGAGGAATGATTCAGGAGAGAAAAACACATACTGAGCAGTTCATAGGTCCAACTTCAGAGAAAATTAACAAAACAAACTCTTAATTATCCCAATTTTCTCAAATTGTTCATAACTGTCCACTTTATAGAGCTGGATATTTATTTATTAATTTATAAAATATTTTACTAGGAAGGATACACTGAGATTTCTTTTGTTTTCAGGTATGTCCTGGGACCACAAACATTTGATTTCTACAGTATTGTACAATATAATATTGAAAATACAAAATAATATTAACATACACATATAAATTTAACACAGAACAGGTAAGAAATCTAACAGCTGCATTCTGTATTGAGATATGTTGACAAGGATCTCTTTGACAGGATTTAAGTTTATGTGGGCAGCAAAAAAAAAAACCTTACATTTTCATAGAAACGTAGGTTTATTTTAAAAAGTAGAGTATAAAAAAAAAAACAGCACGCCTCCCTACTAAACCCCCAGTCACTCCCGCCTCTACTAAACCACAGCACCCCCCTCTACCACCCTGTGTCAGGGTGGCGGTCCGGTGCCTGGGACCCAGACACTATGCAGGCGGCGGTGCAGGACCGGGACCCAGTATGCCTGATGTTCAGAGTAGGAGTCACAGTGTGGAGGTGGATTAGCAGGGTAACCGCACGCCCCCTGGTGTTGAGCACCAGCGTTTGTGCAGCCACATACCAAGACCCTGAATCAGCTTCAGCGGATACCAGGAACTTGGAAATTAAGCAGACCTCCCAGGAGCTGAATAGGGAGGCTCTGCAGCAAGATTGTATCCAGTACTAGAAACAAGGCAAGACTAGAGATAGGCACCAAACATGAAAACAAGACAGAACTAGTAGAACCCAGAACCAGAGAAGGATAGTAAGCTAAACCCAGAACATATACACAAGACATGAGGAAAACATGAACATAACATGGGGACAGGACTGTACATAGACTGGGTATACAAACTAAAACAAGACAAGATAACATAGGCAAAACAAGAGGAGAAATAACTAAGTACTACATATGGAAATCATGGGGATTTAGTCACACTATATGATCATACATTGCATAAGCCTGCTAACCAGTGGTGTATCCTGGTTTTGTGCTGCCCTAGGCAGGACAAAACTCAGGCACCCCCCCCCTTCCCCCCTCTCACCCAACCCTTCCCCCCGCCCGCCTTCTAAATACACACACACACATTCACTGACAGATACGCATACACTAGCTAACAAAAACACACACTCACTAACAGACACACACACACTCACAGGCAAACACACTCACACTCACAGGCAAACACACTCACACTTACAGACACACACACACACTCACTAACAGACACACACACTCACACTAACAGGCAAACACACACACAGTCAGAGACACACACACACTAACAGACACACACACTCACACTAACAGGCAAACACACACACAGTCAGAGACACACACACTAACAGACACACACACTCACACTAACAGGCAAACACACACACAGTCAGAGACACACACACACTAACATACACACACACACTAACAGACACACACACTCACACTAACAGGCAAACACACACAGTCAGAGACACACAGACACACGCACACTAACAGACACACACACACTAACAGACACACTAACTCACTAACAGACACACTCACTCACTAGCAGACACACACACACTCACTAACAGACACACACACACAATCAGAGACACATGCAGTCAGACACACACACACACACACACACACCCACACTCACTAACAGACACACACACTCACACAGTCAGAGACACACACACAGTCACTAACAGACACACACACTCACACTAACAGGCAAACACACACACAGTCAGTCACACACACACACACACACTAACACTTTTTTTTAAATTTAACCTCCCCCCAGCCTCCTTACCTTTGGGAATGCTGGGGGGGAGAGGGGTCTCTTTCTCCCTGGTGGTCCAGTGGCTGCTGGGCTGATTGCTGGCGGGCAGCTGGCGAGGGAGCACTTCCTCTGAGGCCTGAGCTGTCTGCTCAGCTCCCTCGCGCACCGCAGAGTGAGGCTGGGAGCCGGAATATGACGTCATCTTCCGGCTCCCAGCCTCACTCTGCGGGCGGCGCGCGAGGGAGCTGAGCAGACAGCTCAGGCCTCAGAGGAAGTTCTCCCTCGCTGCCCGCCCGACCGGCATGTCTGTTGGCCGCAAGGCTAACAAGGCATTTGCCCTGGGCATTTGGGGGCGGCTTTTTTTGCCGCCCCCTGGAAAATGCCGCCCAAGGCAAATGCCTTGTTTGCCTCGCGGCTAATACGCCCCTGCTGCCAACAACGCCAATGTACCCCATATCTGGCAGGTCCTACACTGCCTAATGTATGCTAAAACATCCAAAGAAGACATATATAGCACTTACCTGCAAGAAAGGGCAGAAGCCGTGAGCAGCTGCCTGCAGGACACTGAAACAAAAAGGAATGATGGAAAACAAACGGGTGTGGCAACATAAAACAAACATTTAAATGAATCCAAGAGACTGGGAAATCCAGGGACGGACTATAGGAATGAACCCAGAAATCCCAGCATAAAGAAAACCAGACATAGAATAAAAAACCATAAAACCAAGAAAAACTAAACAAGAATTGTAACAAGAGTACTGGATACCAGAAGCCATTGCCAGTCATCTCCACAGAACAGAGCAGGACGTGACACCCTGTGCCAAATCTGATCCTACTGCTACTTCTTGAAACCCTGTGAAGGTGGAGCATGTCGATGTCACGTGGCGATGCGTGCCTCCATGCACATCCAGGTACTCCACTGTCCAGTCGCAGCCAATGCAACACTGACCAACACACACACACACTCACTGACGCACACACACTCACTGACAGACACACTCACTCACTGACAGACACACTCACTCACTGACAGACACACTCATTCACTGACCAACACACTCACTGACAGACACAAACACACACACTGACAGACAGACACACACACACACAGACGCTCACTGACATATTCTCACTGACTCACTGATTGTCATGTAATGAGATATTCCAATAGAGTGTACCCATTGAACAAAGCTTTTTTTTGTAAATAAACATTTATGGTCGTGCTCCTTACTCTATTTGTACACACACACTCACTGACAGACACACTCACTCACTGACAGACACACACTCTCACTGACAGACACACACACTCACTGACCGACACACTCACTGACAGACACACACACACAGACACTCACTGAAATATACTCACTGACAGACACAAACACACAGGCTCCCTTGATAAAGGCATTTTTTGCCGAAACTTTGGGGGTGTTTTGGTGATTGACTCTGTCCCTGCTTCTCACCAGGTCTGGTATGCTTGTTGTATATATTTTTTTTACATGTATTTATGTTTGTTGGGTTGGATTATAATGGTATCTCATTTTACTATTCTATACACTGATATTTTTGCTATTCATAGATTACGCATTTGGCGTTTATATACATATATCCAGAATTGTTCTGGTTGTTGCTTTATAGTGTGATATGACCCAATATCTTGGATTGTTATGTAATGAGATATTCCAATAGAGTGTACCCATTGAATAAAGATTTTTTTTGTATATAAACATTTATGGTCGTGCTTCTTACTCTATTTGTACACACACACTTACTGACAGACACACACACTCACTGACAGACACAAACTCACATACACACACTGACAGACAGACACACACACACACACACACACTCACTGACAGACACAAACACACATACACACACTGACAGACAGACACACACACACAGAGAAACTCACTGACATATACTCCCTGACAGACACAAACACACACACATACTCACTCACAGACACACACACACACTGACAGACACACACACACACTGACAGATACACACACTCACTGACAGACACACAAACACACTGACAGAGACACACACACATACTCACTGACAGACACACACCCACACTGACAGACACACACACACAGACAGACAGACACACACACACATACTCACTGACAGACACACACCCACACTGACAGACACACACACAGAGACAGACAGACACACACACACACACATACTCACTGACAGACACACACACACACACAGACACACATACTGACACAGACACACACACTGACACAGACACTGACAGACACACACAGACAGCAGACAGAAAGACACAAACATACTCACTGACACACAGACACACTTACACATCATTTTCTTTATTGCTCCCTACCTTTGGGAGCCTATATGGGGCCTCTCTCTGGGGTCCAGTGGGGATCTTCTATCTGCTCCTCACTGCTCCCTCGCGCTGTTTAGTGATGCCGGGTGCCTGAATATAACGTCATATTACGCCGCCCGGCTTCACTGCAGACCCGCGCGAGGGAGCAGTGAGGAGCAGGAACACTTAGCTCCCTTAGCTGGCCCTCCTCCCAGCCGGGTAAGTTTTAGCAGAGTAGGCACCTGCAATGTGGGGAGAGCAGGTGCCTACTCTGCTATAACACCAGCATGTATTCGCGGCTCGCCGGGCCGCAAAGATGCCCATTGTGGGCCACATGCCACATGACAAGTTTGACATGCTTGTCTTAAAGGATTTTAGACTGGAGGAAAATGTTATCGTGCCTGTGGGGTTATTCCATAATTGAAGTGCTCTGTAGGAAATTGAGGATTGAACCACTTTATTTTTGTATTGTGGTATACTAAATAAAGTGCTAGCACTGGATTGGAGGTCATAGGATATGGGTACAGCCAGGTAGAGCATTCTACTCAGGAATTGTTCAATAATAAAAACCAAAAGAAATCCTGAACTATGTCATGGTTTAAATACATAAATTTTTCTGGAAATTAGACTAACGAATAAATCATTTTTTGTCAATAGAAGTAATGCTGTGTTTCTTTACATTTTTTTTCCAGGCCACATAAACACGTATTTGCCCCCCTCCGCCCCCCTACAAAAAAAAGTAAACAGTGGAGATTAGAGAGGATACAGTTGTTATTTACTCTAACCAGTTATTTTTCAAGATTAAAACAAAAAAATATATGTGAAAGTATATAAAGAGAGAAGTTCTATATGTGTGTAAATATACAAATGTGAAAATATATAGTGAATAATAAATATAAAATACAACCTGGTAATATGGATGTAACAAATACAGATGAAAACAATGCAAATATATAAACTAGTAGAGAAGACAAGCTGGATATGGTGTAACTATCATCCATACAGTATTACACCATATACAGTTTGTTTTCTCACCTAGATCATACATTTACAGTTTTGACCCTATATATTTGTTACATAGTTACATAGTTACATAGCTGAAAAGAGACTTGCGTTCATCAAGTTCAGCCTTCCTCACATTTGTTTTTTGCTGTTGATCCAAAAGCAGGCAAGAAAAAACAGTCTGAAGCACAATTTTGCAACAAGCTAGGAAAAAAAATCCTTCTTGACCCCAGAATGTCAGTCAGATTTTGTCACGTTTTCATCTGCTTATAGAAATGTGGTTAATGACATTTACTGTCCACACAGTAAAAGTTGTGCCGAGCAGCAACCTAATCCACAGAAGGGTTAATGCTGAGCAGCAATTATGCAAACGAAACCTGGTAACTGAATTTGGGGGTCAAAGGCCGGTTACAGTCTATCAGATCTAGAGGAGGGGTATTTAGGCCCAGTTCTCATCCTGCTCAGTGCCCTGTCGTGGTTTCCCTTGTGGTTGTCCGAGAGCGCGTTCCTGTTTATAGTTTTCTACCTGGTTTTTGACTTTGGCTTTGTTTATTGACTTCTCTATATTCTGGTATCCTGACTCCTGGCTTTCCTCATCGCTGTGTCCCTTTCTGTGTTCCCTGACCTCGGCTAGTATTTTTGACTATTCTTTGTACGTTAAATCCGGCCATTCTAAGGACTGGTAATACGTTACTTATTTGTCATCCGTGCTATACAGTTCTACGTGCTGGATCAAACAGTAATCCTGGGGGCGCAATGCTAACATGGCCGACGGACGTGTCTGAGGGGAGCTCCTCACACAATCATAGCGATATCCACAAAAAGACAACTCAGCGACCGCCAAACTGGGGCGAAAGGGCTCAAACCTGAACCGCATACCGAAGGGGAACTCCCACAAGCGACTGGGGAGTACCATCCACGATCCGCAACCAAAAATACCCACTGCGGCCTACCTGACAGGCGGACCACATGGAGGGGAGACACGGCCGATCTCCCAGCCACCCACCGCCAGTGTACCATAACCGACCCGATCCCCCCCCCCAGGACCGGAGGGGGTTATCCCGGTCCCACCTGGGTCGCAGCAACTACGAAGCACACATAACTCACTGGCCCCCCAGGTTATTCCTACCCGAAAAGCTGAAACCAAAATGGCGTATGCGGAGGAGACCACACGGATGTCTGCATGGGAGGCACAATTCAATGCTACCTTTGACAGAATCTGCGCTGCGTTCTGGTGCCGGATTGAATCCCGTGCAGAACAGACGCAGCCACCGTGGAATCCAGTGATCACGCAACAGCAGACATCCCGAATCGCTCTGCAGCCCCCAAGTCCGGAGACAAACCGAGTGCGAGGCGCTAGTGTCCCTACAAGACGCATCACCCACGTGGAAGCTGCTGCCGCTACGACTGCTCACCCTTCATCTGGGCTGGGCGCTCACCAGGAGGAACACCTCCATAGCCTGCCATACACCCAGGGAGAAGTTTGGGATCTAACAGAACCCTGGGCCCACGATCCTGCTGATGGGATCAATGGCACATGGGCACGAGCACCTACTAAGGCCTCAGGCCGAAGACAGGCAGTTCCCGGGAGCAGTGACATCACGGCATTGGAGCAAATAAGCCGACCTCAGCGCCGGAGAAGACATGTCGGCAGACTGGAATGGACCTCCGACATGGCAGAGATCCTCAAGACTAACATCCCGAGACATAACAGACAAACCTCCGGCAACCGAGCAACATTCATACCCTGCGGAGTGGGCTGAGTTTATCGATAGACACTACCGGACGCGCCAGCTCTTGCCTGGCGACCTAATGGGCACCTAGCTAGGACTTGGGCCGAATACGCTTATTGCTGCCTATTGGCAGCTCCATGGGTTCCTTCACCCGGAACAAAGCACACCATTACCTCAGTTGCATAGCTTAGTACGATCCCATGGGGTTTCCTGATACGCAAGTAATAAGCTATATCACTGTATAAATCAACAGCTAGCTTAATCAGTTTACTTATGCCTCCCTTGTATTATGTGAGCACAGTGTATCCAAATGCCCTAACACATCATTGCATAATTGCCATACCTTCACTGCTAATACTGTGCACCTTACTGTTAGACATGCTTACTACTGTTTACCTTGATCTTAGTTAGTTCTCACAGGTCAGCTTTAGCCTGTACTGTTCAGCATGTATGTTCAAATATAATTGAACTCTCATAGTTGCTAAGATTAGGAGACTCTAAATCAAAAATATGCCAAGATTAGGCCCTGTAACTTACTGCATAGGACCTACTTAACGTTCAGACTAATGACTAGCAAAACCATGCATATATGTAGAGCGCCTAGACAAAGCAAACCTCATTAAACAACAACTATATAGTCAGCTTAGCAGCAAAGTTTAACCACAAATCTGGCTAGTTGTTTATTATGTTATTTAAAGCTTATAGCCTATGCTAGTAAACATGGTATTAGTTTAAGAGCAAAGCTCACACTCTGTACTTAAATACCCGTTAACAATGCATTTCATAGATGATAACACAAATGACCTATTAGCAACGAACATAAGTATTAGCTACAACTACAAAAAAAAATAAATGTTTTCGTTAAGTGACTTTCAAAATATAAAAAATGAGGCATCGATAATTGGGAAATGTATAAAATAATGTCTTTGATGTACAAACCCTATTCTGTAGACAACTCATGCACTTCCCTTTTTCCATTCTGTATCCTGCTTGTATGCCTTAATGAAAGAAAGATTGACAAAAAAAATAAAAAAATAAAAAGTAATCCTGACATTACGACATGGCCATAGATCCTGTAGAACTGTGTCAGCACATAGCTGCAGCAAAGTAATATCTTGCTCACATTGTATTATTTTACAAAGTTTTGTGTCATCTGCAAACACTGAAACATGACTTTCAATGCTGTCTTCAAGATCATTTATAAACATGTTAAATAGAAGGGGTCCCAGAACAGACCCCTGAGGGACACCACTTGCCATCTCTGTTCAGCTTGAAAATTTACCATTAATGACAACTCTTTGTACTCTGTTTTTAAGCCAATGTTCTACCCAAGAACAAGCATTTTCATCTAGACCGATTTCTTTGAGTTTGAACACTAATCTATTGTGTGGAACTGTATCAAATGCCTTGGCAAAATCCAAATAGATCACATCCACTGCAACACCCTGATCTATACTTCTGCTCAGGGCCGGTGCAAGGATTTTTGCCGCCCTAGGCAAAAAAAATTTTGCCGCCCCCTCCCCACCCATATGTCCTGCCCACCATGTGACATCACAATGCCCCGCCCATATGCTCTGCCATATGGGCCAACGCCAGTCTTCACAAAGTGTCTTTTATCTGAAAAGACAGCGTGCTTACATTAAAAAGCCTACAGGCACAGGCTATAGACACCAGAACCACTACATTATGCTGTAGTGCTTCTGGTGACTATAGTATCCATTTAATGTGAGGTAAATTAGAAATTAGTGCCACTAATAATATATTGGATTGCCTACTTACCACCAGATGAGGACAAGAGGCTGATGATGGGCTCAGTCTGGCTCCACAGGTCTGGGGATGTTTTATGTGTGCAATTTGTGTAAGGGATGTAGTGTGTTTATAGGGGATGCAGTGTGTGTTTGCGTATAAGGAATGCATTTCTGTGTGTGTGTGTGTGTGTGTGTGTAAGGGGTGCAAAGTTTGTTTTTGTGTATGTAATGTAGTTTCTGTGTCTAAGAGAATGAGTGTTTGTGTGAACGTAAGGGATGCATTGTGTGTTTCGGGTGTGTCTGTGTGTGAGTAGGAATGCATTGTATGTTTCTGTGTGTGTATGTGGGGGGATGCATTGTGTATGTGTGTAGTGTAAAAGAGAGGGTTTGTGGGGTAGGATAGGTACTGAGAGGGGAGCAGCTCTTTATTTATTTATTTTTAAAATTCATAGTGCTCTCCCCTCCGGTCAATTATTGATTTCCCCTTCCCTTCTGTCCCTCCATGTTCTCCCCTTCTGTCCCTTAGTGCTCTCCCTTGGCCCCCTGTCCCTCTGCAGTTCCCCCTTGGTGGTCTTCTCACTCCCACCTCCCCCCCCCTTAGTGGTCCTCCCTCTCCCAACCCCCTTAGTGGTCCTCCCTCTCCCAAACCCCTTAGTAGACCTTCCCCTACTCCCCCCCCCACCCCCTTAGTGGTAATCTCCCCCCCCCTCAGTGGTCATTATCCTCTCCCTCCCCCCTTAGTGGTCCCCTCTCCTTAGTGGTCCTCCCTCCTTACCCTCCTTTGGTGGTCTTTCCCCCCCTTAGTGGTCCTCCCTCTCCCAAACCCCTAGTGGACCTCCCCTCCTCCTCCCTCAGTGCTCCTTACCTCCCCACCCCCGTTCCCCCTGTGTTCCTTCACCCCCCTCCCCTAGTGGTCCTTACTCCCCCCTCCGCTCCCCTTGTGGTCCTTACTTCCCCCCTCCCCTCCCCTAGTGGTCCTTACTCCCCCATCCCCTAGTGGTCCTTACTCTCCCCTCCCCTCCCCTAGTGGTCCTTACCTTCCCCTCCCCTAGTGGTCCTTACCTTCCCCTCCCCTAGTGGTCCTTCCTCCCCCCTCCCCTAGTGGTCCTTCCTCCCCCTCCCCTAGTGGTCCTTCCTCCCCCCTCCCCTAGTGGTCCTTCCTCCCCCCTCCCCCAGTGGTCCTTACCTTCCCCTCCCCTAGTGGTCCTTACTCCCCCCTCCCCTAGTGGTCCTTACTCCCCCCTCCCCTAGTGGTCCTTACCTTCCTCCCCCCTCCCCTAGTGGTCCTTACCCCCCCTCGTGGTCCTTACCCCTCCCCCCTTAGTGGTCCTTATCCCCCCTCCTCCCCTAGTGGTCCTTATACCCCCTCTCTCCCCCCTAGTGGTCCTTATCCCCCCCTCCCACCCCTAGTGGTCCTTATCCCCCCCTCCCACCCCTAGTGGTCCTTATCCCCCCCCTCCCCTAGTGGTCCTTACCCTCCCTCGTGGTCCTTACCGCCCCCCCTTAGTGATCCTTATCTCCCCTCCTCCCCTAGTGGTCCTTATCTCCCCTCCTCCCCTAGTGGTCCTTATACCCCCTCTCTCCCCCCTAGTGGTCCTTATACCCCCCCTCCCTCCCACCCCTAGTGGTCCTTATCCTCCTCCCTCCCACCCCTAGTGGTCCTTCCCCCCCCCTCCCTCCCACCCCTAGTGGTCCTTTCCCCCTCTCCCACCCCTAGTGGTCCTTATCCCCCTCCCCTAGTGGTCCTTACCCTCCCTCGTGGTCCTTACCGCCCCCCCCTTAGTGGTCCTTATCTCCCCTCCTCCCCTAGTGGTCCTTATCTCCCCTCCTCCCCTAGTGGTCCTTATACCCCCTCTCTCCCCCCTAGTGGTACTTATACCCCCCTCCCTCCCACCCCTAGTGGTCCTTATCCTCCTCCCTCCCACCCCTAGTGGTCCTTTTCCCCCCCTCCCTCCCACCCCTAGTGGTCCTTATCCCCCCCTCCCTCCCACCCCTAGTGGTCCTTCCCCCCCTCCCTCCCACCCCTAGTGGTCCTTCCCCCCCCTCCCTCTCCTAGTGGTCCTTCCCCCCCCCTCCCTCCCACCCCTAGTGGTCCTTTTCGCCCCCTCCCTCCCACCCCAAGTGGTCCTTTTCCCCCCCTCCCTCCCACCCCTAGTGGTCCTCCCCCCCCCCCCCTCCCGAGTGGACAAATTAAATGGCACTAAAGTACAAACACGCTACGGGATGTATTAATGCAGTGTATAGAGCAGTGCCAACGCTGTGATGGTAGTCACATAAAGAACATTACATATAAGCACAGTGTGGATAATGATGCTTGTGCCTTTGAATGATTTACACAAAATAAAGAATGAGGTGTAATAATTGTCACACAATGTATGAATCTTGAATAGTGAAGCGTGGAAGCATTCTACCTTTGCACAGTATAGGGTAAATTAACCCTAGAGTTCTATTATGTGAAAGATGTAATGAGCGGAAGGAGCAGCATTAAAGAGGAATACCACACATTCTTGCCTCTTTTAATCCAGACAATAGTCTGACACTAGTTTGTTTAAGATTGAGTAATTACATAATCTATCTGGTCCTTTCTCCCCCCCCCCCTCCCTCCCTCCCACCCACCCCTAGTGGTCCTTTCTCCCCCCCCCCTCCTCCCTCCCACCCCTAGCGGTCCTTACCCTCCCCTCCTGCCCATGTAGCGTGGCCGGGCGGCGCGGAACGCGGGACAGGATCCTTTGTTTCCTGTACCCGGCCGCCTGCGGACTGAAGGGAAGCGCTCACTGAGTGAGCACTTCCTGTCATTCCGCTGGCGGCCGGGTACAGGAAACAAAGGTTCCTGTCCCGCGCCGCCCGGCCACGCTACATGGAGAGACCGGCAGGAGGGAGCGCTCTGCGCTTCCCTCCTGCCGGTCACTCAAACCCGGCCGCCCTCCATGCTGCAGTGCTGCGCCGCCTGAGGCTTGCAAGAGCGCTCAGGCGGCGCAGCATGAGGAGTGACACCGGGTGCAGGGATCCGGCGCCCCCTGGTAAGTTGCGCCCTAGGCGGCTGCCTAGGTCGCCTTACAGGTGGCGCCGGCCCTGCTTCTGCTTACTTCTTCGTAGAACGCAATCAAGTTAGTTTGACATGACCTGTGCTTCATAAAACCGTGCTGATTTTTGCTGATAACCATGTTCTTCTCAAGGGATTCTTGAATATTATCCCTTAATAACCTTTCAAATATTTTCCCAGCCACAGAAGTTAAACTCACAGGTCTATAATTTCCAGGCAAGGATTTTGAACCCCTTTTGAATATAGGAACCACATCTGCCTTCCTCCAATCCTCCGGAACACTTACTGAAAGAAAAGAATCTTGAAAGATTAAAAACAGAGGTTCACTTATTTCTACCCTTAGTTCCTTGAGTACACGTGGATGGATACCGTCATATTACCAGGTTGTATTTCCTATTTATTAAACACTATATATTTAATTTGTATATTTACACACTTGTACTTAAACGTATATTATTTGGCTTTAGTTTTTTGGGGGAGTTTTTTGTGACACACTTTTGAGCAGTTTCTACTTATTTTTTATTTTTTTTTACATATTTCTTTTATAATTAAAGGTTCATTTGGGTTTACCTATTTTTCAAGATCTACATTTTGTGGTCTACATAAAGTTAACTAGCTCTGTCAATTACTGCACAAGTTAATCGTTCACAGAATACACCAGTTGGTGCTTCCTTTTCACTCGCCTCCAAGCGTGCTGCAGTACAGTCCTCCGGCCGCTGGATGTCTCCCTCTGCACACGCTCATACCTGCCGGCGTTCGTCGGCTCCCGCCCCCGTTGCCATAGCCTGGCAGTTTGTTTACTTCCGGTCCCAGATCTCTGCCAGGCAGGCTGTAATGCAGCGGTCTGTCACTGGCTCCATATTACCTGGCCAGGACACAATCCCACTGTATACCGCGTCAAAGGAGGAGAATAATGGCTGCCGAGGAGGACCAAGATCTCATACCGGGTGAGTAGCCTCAGGAGCCGATATGGTTTGTATGGCTATATATTTATATATTAACCGGATTATTAAGCAGTGTCCAGCCCCACACACATACATTGCCATAGATACCAGAATCACCATTCAAGGCATATTGCAATTTATTACACCCACTGACTGACACATTGTATAACATACACGGCTCTTCTGTGGAATGCCTACCTTACTACTGCCTTGAAATTCAGAGTCATTTTATTATTATTATTATTATTATTGGCGTTTTATAAAGCGCCAACTTATTCCGCAGCGCATTACAATGTTATAAAAGAGGTGAAATTTAACATTAAATGATTATATTACAAAATGTTACAGGAGCAATAGGCTGGTGAGGACCCTGCTCAGCTGACCTTGCAGTCTAGTGTAGTTTGTCTCGTACGTCAGAAATTATAAAATTATCGATAAAGCACCACGATAAATCTCCATTGTTTATTAATCTGTCCAGGGGAACATTTATGTTATGGTTTCTGAGGGAGACTGAGATTTGGGGTATGACAACAATGTAAGTATTCGCTGCCTCTACTACAATTTTATTGTGGGCAGCAGCAAGACAACAGTGCAGTGATTTCTGTTCAGCTGTGTTATTTAAACAGTATTCATAGAAGTGTCAGGCACTTTTTTTTTTTTTTTTTTTAAGCAGTCGATAAAAAGTAACTTTTTTTAAAAAGATGTCTAACCCTTTTGTAGCATTAAGGTATAATGTGGTAATGGGTACATATATTTTCGTCCACCCCCATTTTTAAAGCCTCAAACCCTGCAATATAAAAAATACCTTGAATTCAGAACCAGGTTTTCTGTCAGAAAGCATACCCGTCAGATTTCCATACTGAGGTTCTCCTCGCTTGTTTCCACAATCTATCTGACATTGCGCCGCATCACTCTTTCCACTCATAGAGGAGCATTTGATTAGACTGTTCTCACCTCAGAGTGCATGTTGCTTTGAGCTGGGGAGGGAGCTCATTAAAGTGGTCTGGGTGCACTGTCCCAATTCACTTAGCCCTGTGATTGTAGTTATTGCAGTTATTGATGAATTACAATATATACGTTGCTGGGTTAACTCCACCTCTAGTGGCTGTCTACTTTTTGGCCGCCTAACTGATGCTGGAAATGTTCACGCTCTGCTTGAGAACATCCTGCACCCGCTAAAACTCCTTAGGAAAGCATTGTGCAATGATTTCCTATGGGGGGGGAGTCCTAATGCGAGTGTGGCTCTTGCTGCGCATGCGCTTAAGGTCCCCCGTGCCAGCTGATGTCGGTGGAGTGGAGGCAGAGCCTGACCCAGTGCCGATGGACATCAGCGCTGGATTCCGCTAAGTGTCAGAAGGGTTTTTATCCCTTCCAGTGCCAAGGGTAAGGGGGGCGCGAAGGAGGGGTGCATTGTAGGTCACTATTGCGCTAGAAAAACAACTTTGTTTTCCTAGCACTATAGTTTCTCTTTAGGAAATGTGGAGAGGGAGGGAGAAGAGATATAGGCTTTCCTTTGCAGAAGCGCGTCCAGCGGTTTTCTCAGCCACGTGGCGTTCGGTAGTACGAACGCTGGCCGCACACGTAGAGGGTTTAATTGAAGCAGGCTTTGAAGTTAAATGAGCCAGGGGTGGTCTTTGTTCGGTAGTTCCATCTACCGAATGGAAAATGAAGAAATAACGAATAAAAAGGGTAATTTCTTTTTTTTATAAATTTTTTTATTATGACGAACAGGTGGGTACAGAAACACAAATGATCATACACCACAACAGTGTATATACGGTAGGTCAGTTCGTAAATAAACATCAAAAATAAGCATTATTGTCTCCAGATCGTCTAACATTCAGCAAGCGTCATATGGCTGTTAATCAATCAATAAAACGTAGGCAATTTGAGCAAACTAAACAATTGAACGAATATAGATAGATGCATCGTTAAGAGCTAAAGCAGTTCCAGTAATCATCAATAGCCAATCAAGTAAAGTTAAGCAAGGGGACATCTCGGAGCCCCCGTTCCGCGGTCCTTCCAAGTGACCCGACATATAATCCTAATAGCCAAGAGAGTAGGTAATAGCTACAGTCACAAACATGGTTAGATGTGGCATGTATGGCTGAGAGGCCCTGCGCATCCCCAATTGGGAGTGGTGTCGAGGACATGTAGGCATTTGTTGTTGAGCTAAGTGCGTTGTGTAGCAGGCGAGATTGTGAGTTCCAAGCACATACAATGCACCACTAAGGGCGCCACCCCCAAATTCGCATCTTAATCTGGGGTCTCCTAAGGATAGAAATTCTAGTAGTCACCCGTGCTACAGAAGTAATTTGGGTGTGTCCGTCTATTTCAGTAGTCCGTCAGTCAGTCGCCTGATGAGGTGCCTTGGAGTGTCGTAGGGCGTATGTTATATTCCCATTATCTCGTCGGTCTAGTACGTCATACTGTGGGGTCATTGCTCAGTACGGTCAGTTCCCTAGCTGTCCCTTTAGTCAGCGTTTGGTGATGGCACTGGGACGCCTCCCTGGAATCTACTGCATGTTTCGCCTATGGCTCGCGCATCCTCACAGTCGGGTACCCCCGGTCCGGCCTCCCCGGTCCGGTCCGAGCCGCCGCCACTGTGTCCCAGAGATAGATCGCGTGGGTTTGAGTAGAAACCTTGTACATTGTGGAAAAGAGAAAGAGAGAGAGGGGGGGGGGGGGGAGGAGGGTTGGGTTTATAGGTGGCACCATACGTCAGCGCACGCCCGGGCACTCCTGGACCGTGTAAAATAGTGCGCTTTATGGTCCTCCTGCTCCTGGTCTTGAGAGGTATACATACCACGGGGTCCAGGCTTCGACATGTTTGGTGCTCCTTCCGAGCAGTTCTGCATATCGCGCCTCGGCCGTGTGTATGTCCTCTACCCTCTGAAGCCAGTCTGTCACAGTCGGTGGTTGTGTTTGTTTCCATTTAGCGGGTATGGATGCTTTGGCCGCATTTAGTAGGTGTCGGATTATCGATCTCTTGTATTGGGCAATTGAGCTTTCCGTGTGATGGAGTAGGGCCATTTCTATGGTGAAGTCAGGTAGGTCTCCTAGGATGATTGTCATTTCCCGTTGTATGTCCTCCCAGAACGGCTTAATCTTTGCGCAGTCCCACCAGATGGCACTCCTGTACCAGTGGGAGAGTAGCTTGAAGTTGACCTCCTGGTAGTTGGTACTAATTGAGCTCTTGTGTTGCAAAATCAATATCTGTTCCCATTGTGTGTCAGTAAACGTCCTATCCGTCAGCTCTTCCCATCTTCTCTTGAACGCCGTGTTCCGTGAGCGGTCTCCCGTTATTAGTTGTTGGTAGATGACCGAGACACTGCCATCGGCAGCTGAGCCGGTCATGCAGGAGCGTTCAAACCACGTTTGTTCTCTATGTAACGCTACCCTGTTGGGGAGGTTGTAATAAAAATGTCGTAGTTGCTCGTAATGGAATCTGTGCATTAGTGTCGGTTGTGATATTCCACTCCATTCCCGAAGGTTCCGTATTCCCGCATTACTGAGGACCTCGAATATCGGAACAAAGTCTCCATGTCCCTCTGTTGGCCAGGAGGAACGATGAAGTCCTCCGCCTATTTCCGAATTGTGAGTGATCGGTATCAGGGGGCTCGGCTGTGGGGAGATATGTTGGTTTCGTCTCAGGTGAGACCATGTCTTTAACGTTTGAGTGACGGGTGATTCAGCGCCCAGCTTTGACATTACGTCCGCCGAGGTATGCCATGTGAGTCTGTGGAGGGCTTTGTTTATGCCTCCTCTATTCAATGCTACCCACAGTTTGTTATCAGATGCCACATGCCAGTCCCTGATCCGCTGCAGTACCGTGGCATGGAAGTATTTGCGGATATCTGGTAACGCCAGGCCCCCCCAATTCTTGGGTAGGCAAAGCTTGTCAAAGCTAAGTCGAGCCCTTTCTCCTTTCCAGACGTATTGTATCACCGCCGACTTAAGAGATGTAAAGAATCCCGGCGGGATATGCCAGGGAATGGTGTGAAAATAGTAAAGTAGTCGTGGGAGAATGTTCATCTTTATTACCGATATACGTCCCTGCCAGGAGATGTGGTCGTAGTTCCAGCTCTTGAGGTCGTTTAGAATTGTGCGCAAGAGGGGGATGTAATTCTTGGCATACATTTCTTTCGGGTTCCTGGGTATCCAGATTCCTAGGTATCGCATCTGGTCCTGGCACCAATGGAGGGGGTATTCACGTTGGATTCACTCTCCTACGTTCGTCGGGGTCGAGACGTTTAATATTTCGCATTTAGTTAAATTGAGCTTCAGCCCCGATAACTGGCCATACATATCGAATTCTCGCATCAAGGCCGGCAGGGAATTAGCTGGATCGTTCACGAAGAAGAGCATGTCGTCTGCGTATGCAGCTACCTTATGTTCCTGGGTCCCATGCCTAAACCCTCTGATCTCTGGTGTATGCCTCCCCCTATCCAAGAACGGTTCCAGCGAGATGGCAAACAGGAGTGGCGATAATGGGCAACCCTCGCGTGCCATTGTGGATGGTGAAGGTGTCCGTGAGCGCACCATTCACCCTTACTCTAGCGCAGGGGTCTGTATATAGCGCTTCTATCCAGGCCATCATCCCTCTTCCCAGTCCCACTTTTCGTAGCGTCGCCATCATGAAGCTCCAGTTTACCCGGTCAAAAGCCTTTTCGGCATCTGTTGAGAGCATTAGTAGGCCTGGTTTCTCCCTAATGGCTAATGCTTGTATGGAAAACGCCCGGAGCGTGCAATCTCTGGCTTCCCGTCCCGGGACAAAACCCGTTTGATCCGGGTGTATTAAGCGTGGTACATATTGTTGTAGTCTGGTGGCAATGATCTTGGTGAAGAGCTTCACATCCGCGTTGAGAAGCGAGATCGGCCGGTAACTACTGCAGTTTTCGGGGTTTTTGCCAGGTTTAGGGATTACCGTGATGGTGGCTGCCAACGTCTCCTGATGGAATGTGTCTCCCTGCTGGATTCGATTGAGGGCTGCCATTAGATGTGGCGTGAGAATGTCTCTGAATGACTTGTAGTATCCCGCCGAGAGTCCGTCCGGTCCCGGGGCTTTCCCTTTCTTCGCTGCCTTAATCGCCGCTTGCACCTCCTCCGTGGTGATCGGGGCCTCCAGTAGTTCCGCTTCTTCTGGTGTTAGAGCGTCAGGTTGGAAACCTTGTAGGTAACGCCATGTTGCGTCTCGTAGGTCCGCTCCGTGGGCGTCGGGGAGTGACGGTGTGGAATTGTATAATTGTCGGTAATAGTTACAGAATTCAGTGGCAATTGCTTCTGGGAATTGTGTAAGCGTGCCATCAGTCTTCCGGAGTTCATGTACTTGCGCTCTCGCTTGTTGGGGTCGGATCATGCGGGCCAGGAGTCTCCCACCCTTGTTATCATGGATGTAGAAGAAGGCCTTGGATCGTTGTGTCACCCTATGGTGTTTGCTGGCAACCAGGTCCGCCAGTTGTCGGCGAGCATCCAAAAGCGAGCGATAGTGCTCTTCGCGTTGTGATCGCTTGTGTTGTGCTTCCAGGCGGGAGATCTGGTCGGTGAGCTCCAACATACGTCGCTGCGATTCCCTTTTTTTACGAGAAGCAATCCTGATGAGGTGACCTCGAAGTACACTCTTGTGCGCCTCCCATAGCGTCACTTTTGACACCTCTTCCGTGTCGTTTTCCCTGAAGTAGTTGGTGAGATGTTCTGTCAGGGCAGCCAGCACTCCTGGGTCCGACAGGAGCGACTCATTTAGCCTCCATTCCGTCTTGGTGGGCCTGAACAGCGGGGCGTCCAGCTTCACGGACACTGCACTGTGGTCCGACCACGGTGTTGGCGCGATTGTTGCCGATTGTAGGTGTTGTAGGCCTTCCTGTTGTATAAGAACATAATCGATGCGAGAGTATCTCCTATGGATGGCTGAGTAGTGCGTATAATCTCGGGTTGTTGGATGAATGGTCCGCCACGCATCCACCAATCTCGAGTCCCGCATGGTCTTCTTTATGGCCCTGATCGCGGTTTGTGGGATACTACTGTGTCCTGTCGAGGAGTCCAGCAACGGATCAAGCGGTGCGTTAAAATCCCCCCCTATGATGAGCGAGCCTTCCGTGAATATTGCCAGTTGGCGGAATGTTTTGCACAAGAACATCGCCTGTTTTGCGTTTGGCGCATAAATAGAGGCAAAGGTGTATGTCCTCCCTGTAATCGTGCCTTTGATAAAGAGGAACCTACCGTTGGGGTCTGTCTTCTGGTCCAGCAAGGTGAAGGCAAGATTAGCGGCCAACAATATCGCAACTCCTACCTTGCGGGCTTCGGGGTGAGTGCTGTGGTAGTTGATTGGGTAACCTCTGTCTTTCAGTCTATGGGTATCTGAGGATTTGAGATGCGTTTCTTGTAGCATGGCTACCGAGATCCGTTTGCGATGAAGTTCTCTTAGGAGGTGTGTGCGTTTCTCAGGTGAGTTAAGGCCTCGGCAGTTCTGCGTGAGGACATGTAGAGGTGCTGCTGTGTACGCCATGGAGTGAGTGCGGGCGAAGTCGCTGGTGTTTCCGTAGTCGTGTTCAGGTGTTCTGGGTCCAGTGGCCCTCGCGCACGCCAACTGCCGGTGGGGGAGGGAGGGGGGGATGGGATGGATGGGGAAAAGGAATACAAGTGCAGTTAGAAAAGAGGGAAGGCAGAACCTTCGAGAGTTACAAGTCCCACAAGTTGGGGGCGGCCCGGCCCACGCCCAGTTCAGCCCGTCCCAGGAGGCCCCTGGTGTGAGTGCTCAGTGGTGTGATGTCAATAAGAATTAAAATTATCCCCTCAGTACGAGGGAGTCCTGTGTAGCTGGGTGGATTACAAGACCGTACCGATCCCTAGCAAGCTAGGGCAGCCGCGGTGTTGGGTCCCCCAGTAATGTGGTCTACACAGGTGTAAGTCGGGGTGGTGGTGAGGCCGAAGAAGTCTAGTGCCACTGTCCAGTCAGCAGTAAAGGCTCAGTGTCTAGTGGTGTAGTAGTGTGTGAACTCTCAGAGGGGTGTCCGTGTCCCACTTATTCCCAATTTGAATTCAATGGCTAGTATAGTAAAAATATCGATTAGTACGGTCACGTAATATGGGGGTATGGGTTAACAACTGTAGGGATATACGCTGTGAGTGGCTGCTGGTCCTACACTATGTCGGGGCGGGTAGCCCATTGCTGTCGTAAGTTAGTTCGGATCGTGGGTCGTGTCTGGCCGGGTCGGCCGCGCGGGGAGTGCGGTCTGGGTCCCCCCCCCCCACCCCACAGCGGGCTCCGTCCCGGGTCCCCTATTCCGGGGACAGGAAATGGAGCCGGCCGTCTGCGGGGGAGGAGGGGGAGGTGCCAGGCGGCATGGGTACGTGCGTGTTTGTCCGCAGAGGGTGAGCGTCTCAATTTGTACCTATCGTACAGTGCAAGGAACTGACAATGCGACATATCAAACATATAACATCACTCCTCAGTACCACTCAGAAACCGGCCGCCCCCCACCCAGCCCGACCCACCCGCCCCCCCCAACTCCAGAAATCTAGTGCTACTGGTGTGGTCACAGGTGTAGTCCCAGGTAAACCCTCTATGTGTCCCCTTTCTCCTCCGTAGCCCTAGAGCTCAGCAGCATCCCTGCCATTCTCCCACCCATAAAGCTATCCCACCCATTATAGCCTGGTACATCAGTATCAACGAAATAAGATCTACATACACATATACATCTCCCATTCGTTCCCCACCTCCCTCCATCTATCCCTCAGATATTGCTTTAGGTAGTTGTAAGTTATTAATATGACCAGACCAAATCACTTTTGTAGCATCAGAAAAACCACAGTATATCAAGTGCTCAAGCGTCCCGTGAGTAACCAACAGTCTTAAATAGCGACACAGTTCGTGTTCCGCGTGCATAAGTGGGGCATTCCTTGCAAGGGTCCCAACTCACGGGCAAGCTAGGCGGTGCGTCCCATCCCCATCCCCATCAGGCCCCCCTCCCCAAGCAACTCCGGGTAGCCTCCCTTCCCCAGGGGCATGCTAGGAATGCGTGGCAACACCCTGTCATGCGTAAGTCTCCATATATGTGCATGTGTTTACAGCATGTCAACAGACCCGTATAGCGACATAGTTTGTGTTCTACGTACATATGTGGGATATTCCTTGCAAATACCTCAACCCACGGGCTGGCCAAGTGGTGCGTCCCCCCCCATCAGGCCCCCCTCCCCAATCAACCTGGGGTAGCCTCCCTTACCCAAGGGCGTATTAGGAAAGTGTTGCAACACCCGGTCATGTGTAAGGCCCCATACATGTGTATGCGTGAACAGTACTTATCTGACGTCTGCTGTACGCGGGATGGCGTTGGCATCTGTGGTTGTCAGCAGGCCGTGGTATGTTGGTGTGTCATGGTCGGTCTTCCTTGCCTGGTGGGTATAGGTGGGGAGCAGAACTTTATTCCTCCGGGTCCGTGGGTATCAGTTGCCTGCGGGCCTGCGGGCGCCTAGGTGTGACGTCTCGTCTCCGTCGCTGCAGGTTCGGGGTGTGAATTCCCTGCCTCTGGTCCATAGGCCCCAGGATCCAGTCGGTGACCTCCGTAGGCGGAAGGTTGAGGCGCTGTAAGAACCTGGGCACCTCCTCCGGCCAGCGTAGCGGGAACCAGTCGTCATGGTGTCTGGCCAATAGCATAAAGGGGAAACCCCATTTGTATGGGATCCCCCTATCTCTGAGTAGCGCTGTGATGGGTCTCAGGGCCCTACGGGCCTCAAGCGTGAGGGGAGACAGGTCTTGATAAAGGGCAACTTCTGCGCCATTGAAACGCCAAGTTGGCCTTGCGCGGGCTTTGTTCATTATTTTCTCTTTCAGCTTGTAGGAGTGTAGGCAACATACAATGTCTCTCGGTGTGTTATCAGACGTGCGTGCTCTGTTAGCCCTATGTGCCCTGTCAAACGTTATGGAGTCTGGCGCTTCTGAGCCCAATATGTCGCGGAACAGCGTCTGTAGCGTTGCTTCTACTACCTCCGCCCCTTCTGATTCTGGTAGGCCGCGGACCCTAATGTTTGATCTGCGGCCCCTGTTATCAAGATCTTCAGTTTGGCGTCTCAGGTGCAGAAGAATATTGCCTTGCCTGTGTATAGCCAGATTTGAAGCCTCAACCCTCTCCCCAACAGCCTGCACTGAAACTTCAGCTGCCTGTATCCTGGAGGCCTGTGTGGAGATTTCAGCCTTAAGTGAGTTTACCTCCGTGCGGATCGCCGCATGTAGATTATCAGAGAGGGTCTGCATGTCCGTTTTGGTGACCATTGCTGCTGCCAGGGCTTTAATTGCCTTTATGTCTGCACTGATCTCTGCCAGCGTGGGTGCAGCCGTCTCCGGTATTGGTGAGCCGGCCGGGGAGTCGGCCATGTTTGTGCTCGCAGCCTCGTGGTACTCAGCGGGTGCCGGGGCCAGGTACCCATCCATGGGACCCGTTTGTGCGGCAGTCGCTGGATGCCTGGGTGTTTGGGAGCCGTCAGGGCGTTTAGTGCGCCCCATTTTCGTGCCGTGCTGATGAGTAAGCCTGCTTTTTTAGCTATGTGGGTCGGAGCTCGTCCCTTACGCGGCCATCTCTGTTCACGGCCAAACCACGCCCCTCAAAAAGGGTAATTTCTTAACACAGATGTTGTGGACTACATCCCCCATAATGCTGGAAAAGCATTATGGGAGGTGTAGTCCAAAACATCTGGAGTGCCGAAGGTTGCCTATGCCTGGTCTAGCTTAAACACTGACCAAGCCTTATTACAGTATTAACCTACTCTTAAAAGTCGAACCTAAGCTGAATATAATATAAAAATTTGCCTGTTAATCTCTTGTCCCGCATGTTTAGCGAGGAAAATTCCTGAGGGCTGCTTTCGGGGCACCTCATGCCTGCTTTGAGCACTGCAAAAATAAAGAAATTAAAAACAAAAAAAACAAAGATGTGATAGGGAATGTGCATGTACACAAAGCAATGTTCACATCCAACTCATTACACAAATGCATCTACTACATTATTCCTATGCAGAGAATGTGCACCTAAATGGTAAAATAATGAATTGGGCATTCAATAATTGATCATTTGAATTGAATAAAGACAACACACCTATTTGTAATTTTAAGTGCAGGTTAGATTATTGGCATACACATATTTCCACCCTAAACACACATACTAAACTAGAGGCTTCAGAGCTTCTCTGGTATTAAAGGTTCTAACTTCTCCTATAGTGCTAAGGGATGCTTAAAGGGACACTCCAGGCACCCAGACCACTTCTGCTCATTGGAGTGGTATGGGTGCCAACTCCCACTACTCCTAACCCTGCAAGTGTAATTATTGCAGTTTTTTATAAACTGCAATAATTACCTTGCAGGGTTAACTCCACCTCTAGTGGCTGTGTATTAGACAGCCACTAGAGGTCACTTCCTGGTCCATAGCACAGGAAACCTGTGCTAGAGCATCGCTGGACGTCCTCACGCTGTGTGAGGACCTCCAGCGTCGCTTAAATTCCCATAGGAAAGCATTGAAATTCGTTTTCAATGTTTCCTATGGGGAGACGTAATGCGCATGCGCGGCATTGCCGCGCATGCTGATTAGGTCTCCGCGGCCGGTGGGCGGCCTGAGCTAAACCCTGTCGCGTAAGGCCAGTTTTCTGGCCGAGAGTGTCAGCTAAGCACTGACGGGCTTACCTCAATGCAGAGAGCTTGCGGTTCTCAAAAAAGATGCAGATCCCAGGAAGGTTGTCAAACCATTAGCAAATAGTTTGACTACTTATATTGGGGTGGCACTCCTGACGCCTAACCACTACAATGGCTCACGGAAATTATGTTTACATAAAGTGTTATTTTGGTCAACATTCTAAAATCTCACTTTAAAACTGCAGTGCAATTCTCACTTTAGTTGATTAACCATCTTAGATTTGCTTGGTTTTGAATGATTTAATATTAAAATGTTAATGTAAAATAGTGCTGCCATGTTATAAATGTGAATGTTAAGTTTTTTGTTTGTTTTTTTCCGTTAGATTCTGGGGCTTTATTTACATTTGGAAAGAGCAAATTTGCAGATAACGCTCCAAGCACATTTTTGTTAAAAAATGATAACCCTGCATATATTGCTTGTGGAGATGAACATACAGCATTGGTAACAGGTAAGTACGTAAGCATTATTTGTATCTTCTCAATCCTGCCTTAGTCATTGATACAATTAGATATAAAAAAACAATATCAGTATTGGTGATTTAGGCTTTGCTTCAGGTGTTTCTACATCACTGTTGTTCAGACAAGACACACAAATGTGTGTTTTATATGTTATATATATATATATATATATATATAATGTAAAAAAGTAATGCTTTGTGTATTCTTTTATTGGTTGACGTTTTGACCTACTGACTTTCAAATGACTGCTGCTTTTTAGCAATATCCAACCAACTCATTGAAAATCCTGTTTGGTTCAGTGTTTACACATTGTTGCACCAATTGCTTAGAATTATTACTTATTTTAATCACCATGTAAACATGAAACTAATTTTACATTTGCTATATTCCCAATTAGTGTTATAAAACTCTAGTAAGAAGCTACATCATCTTGCCATTACTTTACAGAAACAAATCACGTTCCAGACTTTCAGGATGCTTGTTGGTGCCAAACTTAATTTTTAACATTTTTCTATCCATGCTCATGTAGTTGCAGGGGCGGACTGACCACTCGGGCAGATCGGTCATGGACCGAGGGCCCGAGGCAGTCAGGGGCCCGGCTGCCTTAACAGTCATACTCTTTCTGGCTAGGGAGTTCAGAGATCTCCCCAGCCAGAGAGGCACAATTTAACATGATATGTGTTCCCCCTCACCTACTGAGACCTGGCAGCAATCCTGCTCTTGCCAGGTCTCCTCCATCCTCTCTGCGCGGAGCTCCGTGTGAGTGGAGGAGGCGGAGCCCAGGAGAGGGAAAGTGACATCACTTCCTGCCTCCTCCTCTCCTCTCCTCCTGCAGAATATACTGAGTGAGCAGCCTGGCAGAGTCAGCAGGTATGTAAATCAACCATCTCCACCTCAGCACCCATCTCCTTCAGCCCCATGCCCCCTCCACCCACCTCAGCACCCACTTCATCTCCCATGCCCCCTCCACCCACCTCAGCAGCCACTTCATCTTCCATGCCCCCTCCACCCACCTCAGCACCCACTTCATCTTCCATGCCCCCTCCACCCACCTCAGCACCCACTTCATCTCCCATGCCCCCTCCACCCACCTCAGTACCCACCTCATCTCCCATGCCCCCTCCACCTCAGCCCCATGCCCCCTCCACCCACCTCAGAACCCACATTATCTCCCATGCCCCCTCCACCTCAGCCCCATGCCCCCTCCACCCACCTCAGCACCCACTTCATCTCCAATGCCCCCTCCATCTCAGCCCCATGCCCCCTCCACCCACCTCAGCACCCACTTCATCTCCCATGCCCCCTCCACCTCAGCCCCATACCCCCTCCACCAACCTCAGCACCCACTTCATCTCCCATGCCCCCTCCACCTCAGCCCCGTGCCCCCTCCACCCACCTCAGCACCCACTTCATCTCCCATGCCCCCTCCACCCACCTCAGCACCCACTTCATCTTCCATGCCCCCTCCACCCGCCTTAGCACCCACTTCATCTTCCATGCCCCCTCCACCCACCTCAGCACCCACTTCATATCTCATGCCACTCCACCTCAGCCCCATGCCCCCTCCACCCACCTCAGCATCCACTTCATCTCCCATGCCCCCTCCACCCACCTCAGCACCCACTTCATCTCCCATGCCCCCTCCACCTCAGCCCCCATGGCCCCTCCACCCACCTCAGTACCCACCTCATCTTCCATGCCGCCTCCACCTCAGAACCCATCTCCCCCTTAACTCACATCAGTGCCCACTTCATCTCCCATGCCCCCCTCGACCCACCTCAGCACCCACTTCATCTCCCATGCCCCCTCCACCTCAGCACCCACTTCAGCCCCATGCCCCTCTCCAACTCAGCACCCACCTCCCTTAGCCCCATGCCTCCCTCCACCCACTTCAGCACCCATCTCCTGCTTCACTCACCTAATTTCATCTCCCATGCCCCCCTCTACCTCAGCACCCATCCCCCTCCACCTTCACTCACCTCTGCCCCCATCTACCCCAGCACCCACTTCATCTCCAATGCCACCCTCCACCTCAGCACCCACCTCAGCCCCATGTCCCGCTCCACCTCAGCACCCATCTCCCTTAGGTCCCACCTGGGCCCCATGCCCACCTCAGCACCCATCTCCCCCATCACCCACCTCAGCCCTAATGCCCCGTTTACCCATCTCAACCCCTATCCATCCCTACACCCATTACAGCCCTCACTGCACCCACTACAGCCCCTATACCTTCCTGCACCCATTATACCACCTATCACTCTTCAATTCTCTACAGGCACTATCTCCCCATGCACCTACTACGGTCCCTATGCCCCATTGCACCTACTAGAGCCCATATCCCCACACGCACACACTGCAGCTACTATCCACACACACAGCCTTAAAGGGACACTCCAGACACCCAGACTTTTGCCCATTGGAGTGGTCTGGTTGCCAACTCCCACTACCCTTAACCCTGCAAGTGTAATTATTGCAGTTTTCATAATCTGCAATATTTACCTTGAAGAGTTAAGTCCTCAGCCACTAGAGGACACTTCCGTGTTCATAGAACACGAAAAGTGTGCTATAACATAGCTGGACGTCCTCACGCTATGTGAGGACCTCCAGCGTTGCTGAAATCCCCATTTGAAAGCATTCAATGCTTTCCTATGGGGAGGTCTAATGTGCGTGCGCGGCAATGCCGCGCATGCGCATTAGGTCTCCCCGGCCGCGTGGGCAGATCCTGACCAGGAGCCGAGGGACATCGGCGCTGGATACAGGTAAGTCACTGAAGGGGTTTTAACCCCTTCAGCAACATGGGATGGGGGGTGGGAGGGAGAGGGGGCCTGCATTGCCAGGAAATTTGCTTTCTTGGCACTGGAGAGTCCCTTTAATATCTATTATCCATACAAACACACATTACAGCCCTAGTAAACCCCAGACGCCTACTACAGCCCCTACCACACACACTGCAACACAACCAGCTGTCTCAACTCACATACTGCACTGCAAACAGTCTCACTTAAATCACCAGAAGCCTCACTGTATGCACACAATCCCACAAGCAGCATCCCCACACATGGAAAACAACAAACATGCAGCCTCCCTACACAAAGCCTCCCTACAGTTATCACAAGCAGCATTCCTACTATTGCAATACTGCATACAGCCTCCTTACACACTCACACACACTCACACACACACACCATAATTACAACCATCTATATAGCACAAACATATTCTGCAGTGCAGTACAATAGGTAAAAGGCAAAAAATTGTACACAACACACTGAACCCCACAAGTCGCCTACAAACGTTTGCAGGCTACTTGTATGGACTTGTATGACTGAAAACAAATGTGGGGGATGCTGCTTGTGATGTCACCAGCAAACACAGGGGAAAAAAAACTTTGCACCAGAAGGGGGCCCTTGGTCTCCTATTGCCCGAGGGCCCTGTGAGTTGTCAGTCCGCCCCTGTGTAGTTGTGTTTAAAAGGGAACTAGTAAGAGGCATATTCTAGCATTTGCTACAGGATGACCATTTTCTCTTTGGTTAATTCAGTATGTGTCTATTAGGGTGCATTGTTGTTTGTGCACGTCACTTTATTTTTCACAATTGTAAGCCAGCAACGTACCCAGGCTTATTGCAGCTAATGCATGAAAAGTACCAAGGTTTGTTGTACTAGATAGAAGGGCGGAATAATCAACTGTATCAAACACCAGAGTAGAGATCAAGAATCAGGATATAAGGGAGCTGAGATATGGCAAGGAAATTATGAACAGAAACGAGCTGTTTCAGTTGAGGGGTCAGGCCAAAAGTCAGATTGGATGGTCAGGATATCATGACTGTTTGAAGGTATTTGTAGACAACACGCTCCAAGAGGTTGGAAAAATAGAGAAGGAAGATTGGTCAGAAATTAGTTGGTAGTGCAGGATTTAAAAATTATTGAAAATACCAGATAAATAGGGTAGAATAACCAGAAGGAGGGAGTGTAGGAGAGAATGCAGGATTTGCTCAACACAAGAGGTGATAGGTTTAAAAAAAAAAAAAGCAAAAACAGTTAACACTGTAGGGAGGAGGGGATGGGTGGAGAAATGAAAGCGACACTGTCATGCCGAATCCCGTTTTTTTTTTTTTATTATTATTTTTAACCCCCCTCCCACCTCCACTACATCCAAATGCCCCTAAGCCCCCATATTACCTCTTTTTTAATCTTTATTTTCTGCCCCAATCTATATTCAGCGCGCCGCCATCTTTGTGTGGGTAGGTGAAGTCCCTGTGGGACACGTCATTTGCCCACACTAGATAGCACTGAGATTCCCGCACATGCCCAGTGAAACACCTGGACATGCGAACGGGAATTTCATCTATTCATTCATTCATCAGACAGACGAATGAATGAAAGAATAGCAAAATCAGAAGAACAAACTAACACCGAATATCAGTGTTCGTTTGTTCATTCAGTTTGTTACAAGGAGGGAGCTACCGGCACGCAGCTCCCTCCTTGTAATATGTAGAGATAGAAGCGGCAGGGAGCAGTGCTCCCCACCACTTCATAAGCCTCCCAGGTCCCCCTCTCGCTCTATGGGGGTCAATACTAGGGGTCCCCTAGTCACCCCCCAAATAAAAAGGCCCCTACCAACCCCCTTCACCCTAAAAAATAGTGAGGGGGGAATAAAATAACTAACCTATAAAGTAAAATTAAACTTGCCATTCAACGTCTTCTTTTTTCTAAAATCTTCATTTTTCTAAAATCTTCATTTTTCTAAAATCTTCATTTTTCTAAAATCTTCATTTTTCTAAAATCTTCATTTTTCTAAAATCTTAATTTTTCAGCCCCCAAAAACGCGAAATAAAAAAACATCATACCAGTCGAACATAAAAAAAAAAACATGACGAAAAAGAAAAAAACCCGAGCGCAAAAAAATAATCCATCTTCACCCATGGAGGGCTCCGCGCAGACTGAGCTCCGCAGGGTGGGGGAAGGCTTATAAAGCCTTGCCCCGCCCTGCAATTAGGCTAAGAACACTCTGATTGGTTTAAGCCAATCAATCAGAGTGTTCTAAGCCTAATTGCAGGGCAGGGCAAGGCTTTATAAGCCTTGACCCGCCCTGCGGAGCTCAGTATGTGGCGTGCCCTCCAAGGGTGAAGATGGATTATGGATTTTTAATGTCAGGGTTTGTTTTTTTTTGCGCTCAGTTTTTTTATTTTATTTTAAGTTCGACGGGTATGATGGCTTTTTATTTGGCCTTTTTGGGGGCTGAAAAATTAAGATTTTAGAAAAAAGAAGACGTCAAATGGTAAGTTTAATTTTTGTTTAGTTATTTCCCCCCTCACTATTTTTTAGGGTGAGGGGGGTAGGTAGGGGATAGTTTGATTTGGGGGGGGGGGGACTAGGGGCTTAGGACCCCTAGTCACCTTGATGGGGGGGGGGGGAGGGGGATTCATTTAGGGCCCCCACCCCCCCACCCGCCGCTCAAGGGTGGGGGACAGTGGGGAGGACAGTAGGTTTTGTTGAAGAGAAAAGTACATTGAGTGATGAAGATGGTGCATTGTTAAGAGAGGAAAGGGCAACATTTAGTGATAGAGAAGACTGGAAGGGAAGACTGTAGCCATGAGACCATGGAAACTAGCATTTGAGGTGTCAGTAGAACGGAGGTTTCTACATGAAATGTGGGCAGCTTGAGTAGGTGTAGAATGGATAATAAAGGATTGGGATAGAAAAATGGGAGGTAGTCTGCTAAATGAACACAGAGTGAGGGGCACATTTTTGTTTTTATTTTCTCCCTTTGCTGGGTAAATGTTTAAGCAAATGCTGTCAGGTCAGCAATGTGTATGTATCGATGAATTGTACTCAAATTGGTTTTGATAGAAATAATTTGTACTTGAGAAATTAATTTACTGGGCAAATGTTTTGTTTTTTTTTGTTTGAAAATAGAACATTTTTCAGAATTAAACTTTTTCCATTTAACAGGAAACGGAAAACTCTATGTCTTTGGCAGCAATGAATGGGGACAGCTGGGTTTAGGATCTGTAAATACAATCAACAAACCAACATGTGTCAAAGGTCAGTTTTCCATTGTGTTTACTGAAGCAATGATTTGTATGGACCCGATTTAAGAAAGTATGGGTATTTTTGTAAAACTGCATGACTCCTAGACCAGATGTGTGGTAAACTCATGGACCTATATATTTCAATGGGCAGGAGATCATGTTTTCATATTTATTTATTTATGTATGTATTTATTACTGGCATTTATAAAGCACCAACACATTGGGAAAAAATACAGTGTAAACAGACCAATACAAAAGGTAGAGGTCCCTGCCCATGAACCTAGATATAATTTACTGCATGGCGTCAGTAGCACTGCATTGAGGCATTCCTAACCAGTCTACATGAGAATGTTGAGAGTTACACTCCATGGCAGCAGCTACTGCCAATAATTCAGTCACATTCACAGTATCATTAGTGGGAGAGGGACTGAATTAAAGGGACATGCTAGGCACCAGAACCACTACAGCCTCAAGGGCTTACTTCAAGCACCATGACTGGTTTACTGATTTGAAGTGGCCATGCTACTTGAAGTCTATATTTGCAGTGTTAAAACAGAGGCGTAACTAGAAACCACTAGATGTAAAAATTGCCCTTGCCCCTCCATGTCTCATTCACCCCCCCCCCCCCATCAATTCCATGGGTGTCATTCCCTTCCCCCCCAGCAACTCCGTGGGTTTTATTCCCTCCCCAGCCTCTCTCCTCCTGAACCTGCTCACTGCGGTACTCTGTCTGACAGGAAGTGCTCTCTCTTAGTGAGTGCCATCTGTTAGACCACAGTCCTCTTGACCACTCTACATACAGAGACCAGCAGGAGGGGAGCACTGTGCTGTTTGCTCCCCTCCTGTCAGTCACCCAGCAACTGCAAAGTTATGCCGCACCATGGTCTGGCCCATTGGCGTGACTGACCCCACTGACAGCTGTGACCCTTGGACTTTGGTAGTGACGCCACTGTGTTACGCTGTGTAACACCATCTCTGGCAGCATTACAAGAGACTAATGTGAATAAAAAAATATTTACAAATTTGGTGTCTGATGTGCTGTGTGGGCTGTGGCCAGATTGTCGATGGTGACCTCACTATGCCACTCATGTGCTCCCTTCAGCCGCCTTCCCTGACATCAGCCGCCTCTGACGAGTAGTGATTTCGGGAAAAGAGGCTCAGGCTGCAGGGTGAACTTTTTAGCCATATTCTATTTTATTTATTTCTTCATTTTATTTATTGGTGTATAATTGGGCCAGTATAGTAAGGTATATTCTGACAAAAAACAATGTTTTCTTAGAACACTGTTTGGTGTAACCCTATAATGTATAGGTTCTGAAGCAAAAGAGACTGTCCCTGCAGGCTTTAGGTCTTTCAGGCACTTCCTATTGCGGTCCTGCAATCTTTGAAGGTCTTCACGCTATACATGAGTACACACAGTGCTTCTCATAGAGATGCATTAAGATGATACATCTTCATCAGGAGATGCTGTTTGGCTCATGGTGGTGAGTGCTGAGCATGCTTAGTAGTCCCCAATGCTTTCTTATGGGAAAGCATTGGGTTGGCTGCGCTCACCCGTATTGGGGGGAGGAGCAGCAGCCTCGGCTAGAAAGCAGCTGAATAGAATGTTTTGTTTCAGCATTTCCAGTGTGTGTGTGTGTGTGTGTGTGTGTATATATATATATATATATATATATTTTTTTTTTTTTTTCGGCCCTTCTGGCTGGGAAGGGGACCAGTGTTACCTCGTACCTCTGATGAAGTTGCTGTGTAAGAATAGAGTGCCTTGATTTATGACCACAGCGTGATTGGCCATATATTTATTATGGCTTAATGTTTTCTTTCACTGTTGGAAATATTGCCCTGAGAAGTTCGAAATGTTCCTCAAACTCCAATTGCTGCTAGGAGGCTGCAGCTAAATAAAACAAAAAACAAAAAAAAACAAGCATTCTGGCGATCATATGCTGCCCTCAGATGTTCTGTAACTCAGAGGTGAGGGATTACAAACTCTAGGCTCAAACACTCTCCTCCAGTCTGCTGCCTCTGTTCCTGACTCCAGGCACTCATACATATTGAGTTATCTCTGCACTGAGCTTATAAAACTGCTGGTCAGTTTCCTGTCCTGTACCCCTTTAGTCTGAAACAAGGGATTAAAGCAAAAGTTCAGTTTTGGCATTCAGAGAGCAGAGAACTTTTTTCACTAAATCTTGTAAACCTGAATTATGAGTTTTCCATGTGCTTCGAGCATTGTCTTCTTGTTAATGATGCTGATCAGCTGTGATTTCATCCATCTGTTTTAAACAATGATTTCAAATCTCACGGATTGTAATAGTTTTATTTAAAAACACCTCACCTAGGCAAAAAATATTGGGGGTTAAGTTACATTATATGATCATATATTGCATAAGCCTGTACCCCATACTTGGCAGGTCCTACTATAGCAGCATGATGCTTGGTCTTATGAGAGTAATCCACTTACTTGGGAACTACTTCCTCGTGAGACTCTCTGCAGTACAAGGCTAAAAAGGATCCTGGAATGAGGCACATGTGACAGGGAGGGGTGCAAAACCAAGGACCAAGTTGGCCTGGACTCCCAAATATATCAATGAAACTAAGAGGGCTGTACTCACCTGAACATGTATACATTATAGGGTGCTGCTGGGCAGGGCCATCATCAGAAATTGTGGGGCCCCTAACACAGCTCAAGGTCTGGGCCCCCAGGTGCCTGCCCACAGGAATACACACACACACACACACACACACACAGACACAAAAGGACACAGACACACACACACAGAAAGATATACACATACTAACAGACACAAATAGTGAAACAGACACACATACAGGCATACTGACACACACATACTAAAACAGAGACACACACACAGACACATACACATGCATAAGGAGATACAGATACACACACACACACACACACACACACACACTGACGCACATACATACTCACATACTGACACACACACATACAGACATAAATACATACTGACATACACACACATACATATAGAGATATATTTACACAGATACATACACACACACACACACACACAGACATACATGCATACTGACATACACACACATATATATATATATATAAAATACACACGCCAGTGCACTCGCTTATCAACTAAACAGTGATTTCAAATACTAAATAGTCACAGGTGTCTCGTTCCAGGATCCTATTTAGCCTTGACTTGCAGAGAGTCCCAGTAAGGAAGCATTTCCCAAGTAAGTGGATTAATCTCATAAGAGTAGGAAATTAGGCGGTAGTGTAGGACCTGCCAAGAATGGGGTGCTTTGATGCAGTTGGCAGGCTTATGCAATTTATGATCATATAATGTAACCAAACCCTCATTATTTTTTTTTACCTAGGTGAGGTGTTTTTAAGTAGTGCTATTTGGGATTTGAAATCACTGTTTGGTTGATGCAGTTGACAGGCTTATGCAATGTGTGATCATGTGATGTAACCAACCCCCTATTATTTTTTTATCTAGGCGAGGTGTTTTTAAATAGTACTTTTTAGTATTTGAAATCACTGTTTAGTTGATAAGCGAGTGCACTGGCTTGTATATTTTGTATTTTGGTCCCAGTAGCACCCTGTTATGTATGTATGTATGTATGTATGTATATTTTGTGTGTGTGTATATACACACAGATATACATACTGACAGACACATACATACTGATATATATATATACACACACACAGACATACATATATACTGACATACACACACAGAGAGACATACATATACGCACACACCTTATTTATCAGCCACCCTTCTCTTCCTTACCTTTTCGTTGCAGGAGGGTGGCTGGGGATGATGGGAGCGGATGCCTCTCCTCGGCTGTCTCTCACCCCGCACGGAGTAAGCTGGGAGGAAGTGACCGCCCACCACTTTTTCCCAGCAGCACTTGCGGTGCAGCCGCAATTTTTTTTTTTTAAAGGTTCCCGGTCGCGCTATTACACGGCCGCAGCGCTGACCGGGCCCCTTGAAATCTTTCTTTAGTGAATAAGCGAGTGCGCTGGATTGTGTATTTTGTATGTTGTGTGTGTGTGTATATATATATATATATATATATATATATATATATATATATATATATAAATTCAAATAGAATGGCTGCACTCACGGATATTGTCCAGTTAAAATATAACTTTTAATGGAATCACATAAAAATCGACGTTTCAGTCCAACCTGTGGACTTTCATCAGGATATGTTATCATTAAAAACATTGCTGTTTATATAGGCATACAATAATAGTAATAAATCAATTAAACATGTGTAACTCACCCCAGGTGCTGTTCGTGCATTGCCGGCGTCCTGTCCGACCGTGTGCGCATGTGCGCCTGTGTACCCGCCCCCAACGTGACGCCATCACGCCACGTTACCGGCGTTGTCATAGGAACGTGCCATAATCAAATCCCATCTCCAAGGTGATGTAAACTACCAATTAAATGTGTGTGGCTCACGGTCGGACAGGACGCCGGCAATGCACGAACAGCACCTGGGGTGAGTTACACATGTTTAATTGATTTATTACTATTATTGTATGCCTATATAAACAGCAATGTTTTTAATGATAACATATCCTGATGAAAGTCCACAGGTTGGACTGAAACGTCGATTTTTATGTGATTCCATTAAAAGTTATATTTTAACTGGACAATATCCGTGAGTGCAGCCATTCTATTTGAATTTGGATATCTTGAGCCCTGGTAATACACCCGTTTTTTTGCAAGGATTGAAGGACAGCTTGAGTGCAAGGTATTATATATGTTTTTATATATATATATATATATATATATATATAATTACATGCCCCAGCAGATCCTATAATGAATGCATGTTCAGGTGAGTGCAGCCCAAGCTACTATGTTCAAAATAGAGCATTTTTATTACTATGTCAATAGGAAAGTACACATGAACCAATGTTGAACCACTAGTTACCAGAATTATTTGCAAACAAAAAATAAATTAACTCTTATGGCAAAGATCATGTGTTTTGTTTTTTTTTGTTTTTTTTTGGGGGGGAGGGGGGCGGGGGGTTAAACTAAACTCCCAATGTAGGAAATTTTAAATCTGAATGGAAACATTTTGGCCAAAATAGATAAATTACGACTATAGTGGAGTTTAAGAGCTCTTCCAGTTCATCTATTTCTAGCACAAATTTTAACACTTTAAGACAAGTTGTAGGTGTCTTTTTTAATGTTTTATTCAGTGGTTTAATTTCCAGAGAGGTTGATGGATTCTCTTTAGGTTTAAACCTGTCAAGATCTTTGGGTGTGGCCATCTCCACCGAATTCTGTGTGTGCAAGTGTATATATGCCTTTTAAAATTAAATAAAATTTTTAGCAACATCATAACTTTTACACAAAGATCTCTTTAAAAATCGACTCACAATTTATTATTTCATTACATTCCTCTACAGCTCTGAAAACCGAAAAAGTGGAATTTGCTGCTTGCGGAAGACATCACACATTGGTATCTACAGGTAGAAATATTTTATTTAACCCATAAAATCAAATTGCAACTAACCTTTTGTAACTGCTACTGATACCGGAGAAACTGACGGAAGCGAAGCACAGAGAGATGGACACAGGTTTCTTCAGGAAGGAAGAGATTCTTTATTGGATCACCGATCGGGACTCAGAGGGACTAACGTCACCAAAATACAGCAAGTTCTGAGCCCCGGACAATAGTGCAGGCTCCCTATATAGGCACATAACTCCTCCCATATTAAGCTCCACCCGCACATTCTCTTAACCAATCAACACAAATAAGAATTAACTTCCTTCTTGACTGCATGGCTTGTCCAGCACAATGGAGGAGGGGAATACTATATCCTGTATTCTTGCACATGCTCCGTACACTACTGATCGTATCTTGCCTCGTGCAACCAACTGATCGATACGTCAGCATATGCACGTACACATGCCACGTGGTAATCTCGGCCTACTAAATTTATTTTTACCGAGATTCCACCACATTCCCCCCTTTGATGCCTCTTGATATTTCACAATTACTTGAGGCATCACTTAACCTTAGTTTGCATACACCGCAAGTCACCTTGAACCAGACCAGACTTATCTTATGATGTGAATCTTCAACACTCATCTTCCTGCATTGGTTCTCCCTGATCTAGAGCCTCATATTTATAAATTGCCATTATCTGTGCAGCAGCCTTCCTCTCTGCTATATTTTCTATCAGGCTTTGCACAGATCTAACTACTAAGGGTATAAGACACGGCAGGAGTAGACACAACATTAAAATCAGTAAGACTCCACCTACCACTGCCTTAAGCCCTCCAAACCACTCATACCAGCTACCAAACCAACTACTTGGATTGTACCCTTTCCATACCTGAGTAGGCACATGCGCTAGTTTAACCATATGGCTAGTAAGCTCAGCTATTGCTTGCCCTTCGTCATCTATTTGAAGACAGCAATTGCTCAGGTTAAACTTCCCACATACACCTCCCTCTACTGCCAAAAGGTAATCCAAGGCTAATCTATTTTGGTAGACTGCTGTCCTCATCCTGGTATTATGCTTCGCTAGAAGATTGAGCGCTTGTGATGTCTCGTTAGTAATAATCTCAACCACCGCCTGTAATCGTATAATACGGTTGAGCATATAAATAGGGGTTCTATAACCAAAGGTGCCATCTTCTGCCCACGTGGCTGGCCCATAATAATCTATAATACGCTGGGGAGGCCATTCATTATCTTCCCAGGCGCCTATCTCTATGGGTCCCCTTTTCTTCCTATGATTCACATCATACACTTTAACACCTAAAGTCTCACCTGTTTCAATAGGTAACAAGAAGAAGGATGGTTTTAGCATACCCAACACACATGCCCCTTCCCAGTCCTGTGGCAACTCCGAATAGGCTTTCTTACCACAGATCCAGTACAAATTTGCTGGGGCTCTCCAGGTAGATGTGATGGATAGATCAAACCACACATCCTTTAAATTGGCGTATCTAGCAAACGGGTTAGATGGTTCTGAGACATTTGAAGCCGACCACCAAGTTGTATTCTTTGTATCATCATCATAAGCTTTTTGCCCTAGACAAGTTAATTCTCCTACAGAAGTATTATACATCATTCCTTTCCTTGCTATGCAAACATAACCTATGATGGAGGTCTTTAATCTCCACTCAGATTTACCTCTAACACTCATATGATAATCGGCTTGTGTAGATATTAATTGGTCAACTGCCTCAGAACCGGACATTACCTCCTTTGCTTCCCAAGGCCATTGGTCTCCCATGTTAGTACCTCCACACACATAGCAGTTGGTAACATTAAGACTACCGGCAATACTTTCGGCTAAATCGATGAACAGGTTTTTAGCATTATGGGGGATCTTATTATCTATGCTCATCTCTTCATAAAAGGAATGGTATACTTGATGAGTTTGGGAGGATACCGTATCAGTCTCTATCCCTATAAACAATACTGTCCCAGGATCTAAACCCGTCCCATATATTTGAAACCCAAATAAATTACCATACTTGTCTAAGAACTTGTCGGGGTTATTTATAAGTATATGGACTGGGTTGCATTCCATAGACTTACAATATGGGCTGGTAGGCAACTTAGTCACTATCATGTCCTTGTCTACTGTCTGTCCCCAAGTTGCCCACCCCACACAAGACCAATATGGGCAAAAGTTATAATCTCTATTTGGGCATCTAGGACTCACATATTTATTTTTACTACTGGGACAAATATATTTATCATTAGACCCATACGTCCTCTCCCATCTAAGATCCCCACATACATTCCACGTCTTTCTACCACTTGATATCGCCTTACATGCATCAAATAGCAGAACACCCGAAGAATGTACGGATTCTAACACCGTCTTGTTAATTAGGGTCCCCTGAGGATCTCCATTCCTGAGAGTCAACCAAATTGTACGAGGTTGATACTCCGGACTGAAGCACTTAGGTTCTCCTACTCCTAAATGGCACACACTATATTCTATATTTAGGTATCTACATCTTGATACATCTCCTTTACACTCGTATTGTGAATGCCAAATTAGGGTTTGGGAAATATGGTTACCTGTTCTTGTAGTCTTAATGCATACCTCACAGCTAGGAGTGTCGGTACCTCCACCTTCCTGAATATAAAAATACACATAAATAAACATTATCAAGAACACATCTTTCGCCGTCATCCTCAGTCTTCGTCCGTGCGAAGGCACCTCAGCTTCCAGGATGTAAGGGCTGCAGGGAATGGAGTTCTGCTCGTCTTCACAGGAGTCCCTTCGAGACTTTCCTGGCTTATACACTATACGTCGGTGAGCGGACAGGCTTTATTATGGCCGTCTAAACACTCACTTCACCAAATCTCTGTAACAATAAAATTTGTAATCCACAAAGTTCCTCGTTACTCCGACTGAGTCGTGCGTTTTAACCGGATCTTGCAGGGATTCTCTGGATCTGCTGTAACTTGCCAAGAATCAACTGCTGCTGGCTTAACCCTGGAGTGATGTATCCACGGAGTCACTTCGGCTACTTTTATCGCTGTAGGGGTAGACAAAAGAACAACATAAGGACCTCTCCACTTGGGCCCTAACGGTACATTATTCCACTCTTTAATCCACACTTGGTCTCCTGGGTGGTAACTATGAACTGAGGGATAAATATTCACAGGTAATCTATCTTGTACCCATTTCTGTACCTCCTCCATAGTCTTACCCAACTCTACAACCTGCTGCCGGGTAATTCCTTCTCCCAACTGACTCAAATCCCCCCTTAAGTTACCAAGTACGGGAGGTGGTCGCCCATACATGATTTCAAAAGGAGAGAGGCCCATCCTTCTGGTAGGGGTACTGCGGATTCGCAATAGAGCTATGGGTAAGAGAACGTTCCACTTAAGTTGGGTTTCCTGACACATTTTAGCCAACTGATTCTTAATAGTTCTATTCATTCTCTCTACCTTACCAGAACTCTGGGGTCTATATGCCGTATGAAGCCTCCACTTTATACCAAGCATATGAGTCAGTTGCTGTAGGCACTGATGAACAAAAGCTGGACCATTGTCCGATCCTATAGAGCAGGGTAGTCCATATCGGGGTATTATTTCTCGTAACAGGAATCTCACAACTTCTCCTGCTTTCTCTGTACGAGTAGGACATGCTTCTACCCAGCCTGAATAGGTGCACACAATTACCAGCAGGTAACGATGTCCACCCGATTTAGGCATCACTGTATAGTCAATTTGTAAATCGGACATGGGGAGTCCCCCCATAAACTGGACTCCTGGTGGCTTTACTGGTCCTTGCCTTGCATTATTTTTAGCACACGTTACACATCTTCGTACAATGGCCTGAGTCAAGTTGGACAATCTTGGTATGTAGAAATGTTTTCTGAGAGATTCCTCTGTGCTGTCTCTCCCAGAATGTGTCCCGTTGTGATAATTTTGGACAATTTCTACCGCTAGTGATGCTGGAATGACTATTCTTCCATCTTCTAACTGATACCATTTGTTCTCCAAATACTTTCCAGGTTCAGTCTTTAACCACTCCTCTTCTTGAGCTGTATAAACTGGAGTCCATTGAGACAGTGGAGTTGGTATAAGAGCAGCTATATGCCCCACATATTCCTGTCTTCCCGATTCAGCGGCACGCTTAGCTGCACTATCTGCCATCCGATTTCCTTTGGTCACATCACCATCTCCTCTCAGATGCGCTCGACAATGAATAATACCGACTTCTTTAGGCTCCCACACTGCTTCCAATAGTTGTAGGATTTCAGCTGCATACTTGATTTCTTTGCCTTCTGAATTCAATAGTCCTCTTTCTTTATACAAAGCTCCGTGGGCATGAGTGGTTAAAAACGCATACTTGGAGTCCGTGTAGATGTTCACTCTTAAACCTTCAGCCAATTGTAACGCTCGTGTCAGTGCTATCAATTCTGCCTTTTGTGCTGATGTTCCTTTCGCCAGTGGCCGAGCTTCTATCACCTTGTCTATTGTTGTTACTGCATATCCTGCATAGCGGATCCCTTCTTTCACATAACTACTGCCGTCAGTGTAATATTGAACATCGGGGTTCTGGATGGGAAAATCACGAAGATCTGGTCTACTTGAAAATACTTCATCCATTACTTCCAAACAATCATGTTGACTTTCAGTAGGTTGTGGCAAAAGGGTAGCTGGATTTAAGGTGTTTACAGTCTCTAAATGCACTCTTGGGTTTTCACACAACATTGCTTGATACTTGGTCATACGGCTGTTACTAAACCAATGATTTCCTTTGTAATCCAACAACGTCTGTACTGCATGTGGGACTCGTACATAAAGTTCTTGACCCAGAGTGAGTTTATCGGCTTCAGCTACTAGCAGGGCGGCTGCAGCTACGGCTCTTAGACAAGGTGGAAGTCCGCTGGCCACTGCATCCAGTTGCTTAGACATATAGGCAACAGGTCTTTGCCATGATCCCAAGTACTGTGTCAATACTCCCACAGCCATTCTTCTTTGCTCATGTACATACAGGTAGAATGGTCGTGTGTGATCAGGTAGACCTAATGCTGGGGCACTCATCAAAGCCTTCTTCACATCTTCAAATGCCGTTTGCTGTTCTTGAGTCCATAAGAAGGGGTCGTGCTCTGTACCTTTGATAGCTGCATACAGAGGTTTTGCCAGTATCGCGTAGCTGGGAATCCATATCCTACAGAAGCCTGCTGCCCCCAAGAATTCTCGCACTTGTCTTCTATTCTTGGGTATCGGTATTTGGCACACAGCTTCTTTTCTCTCTGGCCCCATAATTCTTTGACCTTCAGAGATATGGAATCCCAGATATTTGACAGTTGGCAAACACAACTGAGCCTTCCTTCTAGACACCTTGTATCCTGCCTTCCAGAGAATGTGTAGTAGATCGTGCGTTGCTTGCTGACATATTTCTTTTGTAACTGCTGCTATCAACAAGTCATCTACATATTGTAACAATACACACTCTCCTGGGATGGACTCGAAATCCAGTAGATCTTGACTTAGAGCTGAACCAAATAGGGTAGGTGAATTTTTAAACCCTTGAGGCAGTCTTGTCCAGGTCATTTGGCGTTTTGAGCCCGTTACAGCGTTTTCCCATTGAAAAGCGAAGATACATTGACTTTCTGCGGCAATTCGGAGGCAAAAGAAGGCATCTTTGAGATCTAAGACTGTAAAGTAAGTAGCCCCGCCCGGAATTAAAGCAAGCAGGTTATATGGATTGGGTACAACTGGATGTATACTAACAACCGCATCATTGACTGCTCTCAAGTCCTGCACAGGTCGATACTCATCTGTACCGGGCTTTTGAACAGGCAGCAATGGGGTGTTCCAGGGGGAAGTACAGAATTTTAGGATACCATACCGTATGAACTTATCCAGATAAGATTGGATGTTCTTCTTAGCCTTCTGCGGGATGTGATATTGTCTTAGGCTCACTGGATAAACCCCAAGTTTTAGTTCAATTTTAATAGGTGGAATATTGCGGGCCAGTCCTGGTGGGTTGTTCTCTGCCCAAACTCCTGGTATGTTGAATAAGGACTCATCACTCCTAGGGTTTTGGCTAGTCAACGCTGTATAAAGTCGCCACTCTTCTTCCTTTGGTACGGATAATGTCATAATACCTGAAGGTCCATTAAACTTTAAGGATGTTGTTCCATTTGGTAGGAACGTAATCTGCGCTTGTAATTTGGATAGCATATCACGTCCCAGCAATTGGACTGGACATTCAGGCATATAAAGGAATTGATGTTTTACTACGTGGCCTCCCAATGTACAGAGTCGACTTTTAAGAACCGGTTTTTCAGCACTTCTTCCAGTTGCTCCTATCACAGTAATAGTCCTTCCAGATGGAGGAGCAACTAGGTCAGTCACCACCGAATGTTCAGCACCAGTGTCGATCATGAACGCACTCCTTTTTCCCCCTATTGATACATCGACCATAGGCTCCGCTCGACCAAGGGGGATGGAGCCCGGTCGGTATCAATAGTCTTCCATGACCGTGTCAGCCAATCCTACAAAGTCCCTGCCTTCTCTATCGCGGGACCTTTGCGCTGCTGGGAAATACCTATCTTCCCTAACACTTCCTCTATTCCCATTGCTCCCTCTATTACCATTACTCCCTCCGGGGCCTCCTCTACCTCTCGCTCTGCCTCTAAAGTTTCCATAACCTGCCCTGGGTTGGTCTCTCTCGTACTGCTCTCTTTGTGGACACTCGTTCCTCCAATGCCCTTCTTCCTTGCAATACGCGCATTGATTCCTACTCAAGGGCTCCCTATTCCATCTACCATCGCCTCTATCTGGGCCCCGTCTATCTACGCCTGCGATCGCTACCGCTAACATATCTGCCTTTTTACGCATCTTGCGCTCTTCCTCTTTCTTACTTTCTGTTTCCCTGTTCATATATACTTTATTCGCTACCTCCATTAATTGGGTGATGGACATGCCTGCAAATCCTTCTAACTTTTGTAGCTTGCGCTTAATATCTCCGTAAGCTTGGCTGACAAAGGCGGAGTTCACCATTCGGGAATTATCTGCGTCTTCCGGATTAAAGGGGGTATACAAGCGGTATGCCTCCAATAATCGGTCATAAAAGACACTGGGCGCTTCATCACTTTTCTGAATCACCTCAACTGTCTTCGACATATTAATGGCTTTCTTTCCTCCGGCTTTCATGCCAGCAATTATAGCGTCTCTATAGGCTCTGAGTTGAACCATATCAGCACCATTTACATTCCAGTCGGGATCGGTGTTAGGATAATGTGTTGCGGCCCATGCTGCTGGATTGGCTTGATTCAAAGCACGGGCTCTATCCTCTAGCGCTTTAATGGCCGCTTGATTAATCCTTGTCCTTTCCTCATTGTTAAACAAAGTCATTAATAACGGCTGGCAATCAGCCCATGTCGGGTTATGTGTCTGAACTATTGAGGTGAACAGATCGGTCATAGCTTGTGGTTTCTCAGTATACGAGGAATTGTGGGTCTTCCAATTTAAGAGATCGGTTGTCGTGAACGGGACATATACGAAGACTGGGTCAGCATGTGCCATTTGACCTGCGGCATCGATATAGGCTGACCCGGGATTCAGACGAAGAGGCATCTGATAATGTTTTAATTGTTGGGTACCGGTTAGTATGGGGCTACGTGGAGGGGCGTCAGTTAGAGGTTCCGGTCGGGGGGTAATAAAGCATGAGGATGTGGGAGCTTGGTTTTGGGAAAAGGTAGTAAATAAAACACTTCGAGCCGAGCTAGAAGAAGCTTGACCGGAAGTCTGAAGTGGCGCCAAATCAGGATATTCAGATCTAATTGGGGTTGGCTCTGGTTCCGGAAGGGGAGATTTAGTACGAGAGGGGGTGGATTCTGTACTGGAGGAGGAAGCGGAAGTGGATGAGGGCAATGAGGGGAGGGGTGCAGGACTTCCTGCATTTGCGTCACTTCCTCTTAAAGGAAAGTAAGGGGGCGGCAAAGGGATCTCGGACTCAGGGGGCGTGTCCAAAATGGGCCTAACACCAGTCCTAGTGGACAAACAAGTCCTAGCCACCATGAGGCGACATTGCTCCTCGTGGCATGTCTGAATCCATTTTGGCGAGTCATTTACGGCCTGTCTCCAACAATCAATATAAGGAAACTGTCCGTAAAGTTCAGGCCTACCTGATACAGCCACGTGTAAGCGCTGTACCAGAGTTGGATCCAAACTGCCACGTGGCGGCCATGCCGCAACCAAAGTAGGCCACTCCCTAGTACACAAAGTGACCAAACGTACAGGAGACATTTTAACCCCAAAATCACAGGTTTTAAATCCCTTTTTAAAATTCTTCACCATACAACCTAAGGGATCCGGAATCGTTGACTCCGACGCGCCCATACTTATCAATGGAACGTCGTTGACAACGAATACTATACACGCGTACTATTCAACAGTCACACCCGTTTCCTCTGGCAACAGCACCACGTGGTACGGTTACCAAGTGAAACGTACACAATAACACAATAAACACTCAGGGAATTCCCGTACACACACAGCTGTTACACCAGTCACTATATAATCAATATTATGCCCTTTGGCGAAACTATACAGTCACCCACGCTATAATTCTCTATATATGAATTACCCGTCTATAACACACCCCAGTAACATCGTCTTTTACAAATAGCGGTTACAGTACGGTTAGCATAGGTCAAAGCACAATTTAAGGTCACAATACAATTATTAGTGGTTATGGTGTTAAACATGCATTAGACGACAATGATTAGTACTTATATACAATGTCAGTAAATATACAGGGTTATGGTACCGTGCACTATAATACAGCAACACACTATTAACACTCTCGCTAGACGGCTGAGCTCGCGCTATCTAACAAGATATACACTTTACTAAACAATCTTTAGCACATTTACAATTCCCAACTAAACTATTGGCCAGTACCTTGAATGGACTACCTAAAACTATGTACACCCGTTTTGGTTAGCCACACTGCCCAAGCACCACATATAGCGAGCTAGAGGACCGAATTTACACAGGCGCCTCTTAGTCGATAACTATCAAAAATCTAGTGGGTTCCAAATTTACACGCCTTCCCACTTAGCCAAGATAGGTTGAGAGCTAGCGAACCGAATTTACACAGGCGCCGCTTAGTCTCCCGGTCCCTCCGACCTAGCGAACGTAATATACACCCTAGAACGCTAGTCTAGACAAGACACCGGTGTCCGGCTAGGGCTATTTACACCAGAACCCCGCCTGACTAACAAAATCAAACGGTCTGACTAAAGAGCGTTCGATCGAGCGGTGCGCCTTTGCTCCTTCCCTCCGACAGAGGGGGCAGATTCCATACACAAATAACCCCTTATGGGCCTACCGCACAATCGGTATACCCCTAGTGGGTCTGCCGTCTAAAACAGCAGTTGTCTTACCTCCTCGTTCCTGAACCTGAGTTCACACTCATCGACGGGGACACCCCAGCACTTCTTACGTAGAGGCCGATGATCTCCTGGACAACAGACCAGTGGCGCCGAGATGAAGGGAGGTCCACGCAGAAGTTCAGGGGTGCAGCCGTAGAGAACGTGGGCAAAGATAGACCGTCTCACGCCTCTGCCTCTCAGCTACCGTTGAACGATGAGTTTCCCGGCCAATGCACCAAATGATACCGGAGAAACTGACGGAAGCGAAGCACAGAGAGATGGACACAGGTTTCTTCAGGAAGGAAGAGATTCTTTATTGGATCACCGATCGGGACTCAGAGGGACTAACGTCACCAAAATACAATCTGAGCACCGGACAATAGTGCAGGCTCCCTATATAGGCACATAACTCCTCCCATATTAACCCCTTAACGACCGCTGACGGTTCAGGACCGTCAGCGGTAAAACGTGCGTTTGGACCGCTGACGGTCCTGAACCGTCATAACGGTTTTGGGCTACTTACCTGATCGCCGTCGGTCCCACGGCGGCGATCAGTGCTCCACCCGGTCCAGGGGGGTTGCCTGTCTGCCCAGGCAGTCCCCCTTCGGCAGATCAGGACCCCACGGCCATGTGATCACTCGATCACATGACCGCAATAGGTGTCCATGTGTCTGCCTGCAGGGGGACTGTCTGTGCTGACAGGCAGTCTCCCTGCAAGTGAAAAATCCAAAATAAAGTGTAAAAAAAAAATCTGTGTAAAAAAAAAAAAAAAAATATGTGTATATATATGCTATATATACATGTATTATATCTATATATACCTATATATAATATATGTATATATATCATATATATAATGTCACACAAAGTGTATTTTTATATTTATATATACGTATATAATTATAAAAATACACTTATATTTAAATTACACACGAATATATACAATATATATAATAACTATATATATGGTATATATATATTATTATAAAATACAAATAATATGTTAATAAAAATAAATAACAAAAAATAAAAATAATTTTTAATAATTAAAAAAAAATTATATATATATATTCAGTTTTATTCTAACAGTATTTTGATATTGATATATATATATATTTATATCAAAATATACTTAGAATGTAATGATATATATATCTATGTATAAATAAATAAATAAAAATAATACGAAATATACATATGTCCACATACATAATTACATAAATAATTTCATAAATATACACGTAGACGTCAAATATATAAATATGTATATATATTAAAATTCTACGTGCATATTTATGTAATATTTTTACCTAATTAAGTAATTTTAATGATTGCAATTTGAGGGACCTGCCTGCCAACCCAGGCCAAAAGTCCAGATAATTTAATTTGCTAGCACTGTGTTTAACCCTGTAACTTTCTATGACACCCTAAATCCTGTACATGGGGGTACTGTTTTACTCGGGAGACTTCGCTGAACACAAATATTAGTGTTTCAAAACAGTAAAACATATCACAGCGATGATATTGTCAGTGAAAGTGAAGTTTTTTGCATTTTTCACACACAAACAGCTCTTTCACTGAGGATATTATTGCTGTGATATATTTTACTGTTCTGATACACTAATATTTGTGTTCAGCGAAGTCTCCTGAGTATAACAGTACCCCACATGTAGAGGTTTTATAGCGTTTGTGAAAGTTACAGGGTCAAATATAAGGCTTGATTTTACTTTTTTTTTTTTTATTGAAATTTGTCAGATTGGTTAGGTTGCCTTTGAGAGCGTATGGTAGCCAAGGAATGAGAATTAGCCCCATGATGGCATACCATTTGCGAAAGAAGACAACCCAAGGTATTGCAAATGGGGTATGTTCAGCTTTTTTTAGTAGCCACTTAGTCACAAACACCGGCCAAAGTTAGCGTTTTTTGCATTTTTAACACACAAACAAATATAAATGCTAACTTTGGCCAGTGTTTGTGACTAGGTGGCTACTAAAAAAAACTGGACATACCCCATTTTGAATACCCTGGGTTGTCTACTTTAAAAAATATGTACATGTTAGGTGTGTTTCGGGGATTTATGACAGATAACGGTGTAACAATGTCACTATTGATACATTTAAAATATATATATATTGAAACAGCAATTTCCTACTTGTATTTATAGGCCTATAACTTGCAAAAAAAAGCAATAAAGCATGTAAACACTGGTGTTTTTAAACTCGGGACAAAATTTTGAATCTATTTAGCAGTTTTTTTCATTGGCTTTTGTAGATAAGTAAAAGATTTTTCAAGTAAAAGTCCAAAAACATGTTTTTTTTTTTATTTTTCACCATATTTTATTTTTTTTTTTAAATACAATATATGACATAATATATATACTGGTATGTAAAGAAAGCCCTTCTTGTCGTGAAAAAAACAGTATATAACTTGTATGGGAACCGTAAATGAGAGAGCGGAAAATTACAGCTAAACACAAACACCACAAAAGTGTTAAAACTGCTCTGGTCCTTAACGTACAAACATCGCAAAAACAGGCCGGTCCTGAAGGGGTTAAGCTCCACCCGCACATTCTCTTAACCAATCAACACAAATAAGAATTAACTTCCTGCTTGACTGCATGGCTTGTCCAGCACAATGGAGGAGGGGAATACTATATCCTGTATTCTTGCACATGCTCCGTACACTACTGATCGTATCTTGCCTCGTGCAACCAACTGATCGATACGTCAGCATATGCACGTACACATGCCACGTGGTAATCTCGGCCTACTAAATTTATTTTTACCGAGATTCCACCACACTACCACAATCCAGTTTGCTGTACTTCTGCACCGTTTCCTTACATTTCTTTTAGATTATAAGGAAAATATTATGTGACAAAAACAAGAGCAGATGCAGATGAAAGCTTTGTTTATGGACATAAAGAAAATTGTGAACTACATTCCACAGTGAATCCGCTGTGAATGGCAGATGAAGTTGGTTACATGGTTAAAACACAGTGTTGCCAAATTGTCTTAAGAGGGCTCTTCAAAGTTTAATAAGGACTGTAAAAAGAACTACTGCTAGAGAGTTGGCTGAAGGATCTTTTTGAAATATACGCTATGTAGATATCTCGTGTTAAATTGCCACTGGGGGGTAAAATATGTCTCTGTGTGCAGTGTAGAACAAGGTAGCAGATCCCATTGTAATATGCTGTTACCTAGTTGCCTGGTATTGTGGCCAAGCAAAGATCTATTGATACATGGGTTTCCTGATGTGAACAGGGCTTTAAATCCAGCTCACACGGCATTGCTGTCTATTAGGATTTTAATCCCGATTTAAAGATCTGCATACAGCACTCATTTTGAGCACTGTGGACTGCTCATCTGTCAGTCTGATACCTGAGTCTCCGTGGTGTGAGCAGGGATTTAAAGGAACACTATAGGGTTAGGAATGTAATGTTACAAACTTTAAAAAAAATGTTTATGTGAAGTCGATTTTAACTGTGGTAATAGAACACAATTAGCTATTTTAGGCATCCTAACCCTGCTTTCCCACTTTCATTTTCACATGTAATATGGATGGGTGAGACCACAATTTTGTTAGCTTGCACATATACCTATTGCCAGCCCCTGAATTTATTTTTTTCTTTGTGCTTGCCAAGCCTTTAAGCAGTTATTTATATGCTTGATGCCATTAAAGTCTTTCTGAGTGTATGCACCTGACTTGGCGCGCAGTGCAAAATGTTCCATGGACCGAGTATTCTGGTTCGTAGTATGTTTTGTAGTGATGACATTTTTTACTGGATTCTAGCAAATTATGTGTAATAGATTCCCCTTACATCTTGGAGATCTGCTGCAACAGTTGTCATTTTTATTCACTAACAGAGAAATGTTGTCAGAAAATAAGTTGCTTGTGTGATGAAACTCTCTAGTGTATTGATATATATTTTTCATCGCAGACCAAGGAAGGGTTTTTTCATCTGGCGGCAACAGTGAAGGACAGCTGGGGCTTGGTGACCTAATACAACGGACAAGCTTCCATGAAATCTTGTTTTTTGATGCTCGGTACAAAATCAAACAGCTGTCAGCCGGATCGAATACATCAGCAGCTCTAACTGGTAGGAGCCATGGCAATGTATTAAATAAAATGCTGTTATCAAGCAGAACAAGCACACACCATGCTGTGCATTCTAAAACTGCAGTAAGTCCATTTAGTAAAGGACATATGGATAGGCAAAGGCACAGTAATATTTCACACTTAATATCTTGCATGGCACAATTTCCTAGCTTGATACTGCGAATATATGTAAACATGTACTATTAATATGCATATGTTTGCTTGAAAAACTCTGCAAACCAAAACTGTGCTTTTAATGGAAGTGCTTTGAAAGAACATTATTTCTTTGTTGCAGTTGATGGCAAGCTTTTCATATGGGGTGACAACTCAGAAGGTCAGCTAGGATTGGGTGATCAGAGTTCCATGTTCATCCCTCACCAGGTGGATATTGTGAAGCCAGTCTCATGGATCTCTTGTGGCTACTACCACTCTGCCTTTGTAACAAGTGAGAAAAAGAAGTCCAAGTTATTATTTTTATTTGTTTATAATTTTTATTTTGCTGCTTAATGCTTCGTTATATGTTCACATTTATTAACACTCATAAAAGTAGGTATATTGACACACTGTTGCAAAAATATTGTTTATCTTGTCATTGTGTCCATAGTTAATGAGCAGTGTATTGGTAGATTCAACTAATTATGCTTTTTGTTCTGGCTTGAAAGCACAGAATCCTTTTTGAACTTTAACCCCTTAAGGACCAAACTTCTGGAATAAAAGGGAATCATGACATGTCACACATGTCATGTGTCCTTAAGGGGTTAAGGTAATTCAAGAATACCTTGTCTCGTATTAAAACCAAGACACAAACATTTTATTTGTTTGTTTTGTTTTGTTAAATGATTTTTACTAAATTACCTTAGTGCTGTGTCTTAAACCTAGAAACAGAAATTCACTGAACAGTTATACACAACCACATACACCAAATGGGAAAAAATGATCATTAAAGGATCACTATATAGGGTCAGAAATACAAACATATATTCCTGACCCTATAGTGTTAGGAAATACTATTTAGGTGCCCCCTCCCTTAAAAAGATAGTAAACGTACCCTTTTTCCAGGACTGCACGGGTCATCCGGCGCTGGCTTGGATCAGGCTACCACTTCTGATGATGTCAGAGGAACTTCACAAAAAAAGCATAAAAAAGGCATTGTATAATAAAAATATAATAATACATTAATACCACAAACTTTGTGGTAGGTTAAAAGATGGCATCTCGATAAATCATGTAAAGGTTCCCATGGTGTCCAATTTTGCAAATGGTATGCATTTATTGAGTAATTTAAATATGCAAACTCCACCAAAAACCGCAATGGACAGGTTAAAAATTATTGATTTTTAAAAATGTTTTATTACAGTAGCACATATCAAGTTTACAAAATAAACCGCTGAAATTGCAATGTGTATGTAAAAAATAAAAATAAAAAATAATGCAAAAATAAAATATTCTAAACTATGAAATACATTTTTGCTAAAAGCGCTGTACAATAATAAGGCTAGAAATATATTATTTGAAATATCAAGTAGTGTCCTTTTTCAGAAATGATATGCATTCATGTCGTGATTTGAACTATGAAACTACTGCAATGCCCCAAAATGCGGAATAGGCCCATCAAATTCATCTGTGAAAATTCATATTGAAAAAACTGAAATAGTTAGGTCTCTTATATGGCAGTGAAACTTTGCAAATTAGGTGGTATTGATTTATTCAGAAGTGTTTGAGCATAATTTAGGGATTTCATCAAAGTGGCACATATCCGATTTCAGAAATGGCCAGTTAAATTGTAATGTGTATGTAAAAAAAAAAAAAAAAATGTTACTAAATAAATAATAAATATATCATTACAAACTTTAATATATACTAGCAAATAAAAATGGCAGCACGCTGAGGCACTGTATACAGCATATGAGATAACCTGGAATGTTTACTATCACAAATTACATTAGAAGGCCTTTGTGGGGTAATTTTAAAGTGACACTCCAGGCACCCAGACCACTTCTGCCCATTGGAGTGGTCTGGGTGCCAACTCCCACTACTCTGAACCCTGCAAGTGTAATTATTGCAATTTTTTATAAACTGCAATAATAACCTTGCAGGGTTAACTCCACCTCTAGTGGCTGTCTACTAGACAGCCACTAGAGGGAACTTCCTGACTCATAGCACAGATTATCTGTGCTAGAGTGTCGCTGGATGTCCTCACGCTGTGTGAGGACCTCCAGCGTCGCTCCATTCCCCATAGGAAAGCATTGAAAATCTTTTTCAATGCTTTCCTATGGGGAGATCTAATGCGCATGCACATTAGGTCTCCTCGGCCGGTGGGCGGGATCAGTCTCGCCCACCGGCCGGCGGATTCAGTAGGAGGAGCGGCGCGGAGGAGGAGGCAGCGATGAGGGACATCGTCGCTGCCTCAGGTAATTGACTGAAGGGGTTTTCACCCCTTCAGCAATTGGGGGTGGGAGGGAGAGAGAACCTGCAGTGCCAGGAAAAATGGATTGTTTTCCTGGCACTGGAGTTTTCCTTTTAATAGTCAAACTGCTTTAACTCCACAAAATGAGACATAGGCCAATCAAGTGCATCTACACAAATTCTAACTGGTCAGGTCTCTTATGTGGCATTGCAGTTTCACAGGATAGTGGCAAAGGCATACATACCTGAACACAATATGGGGTTTTCTACAATAGTAGCACACATCATGTTTACAAAATATGTATAAAAAAACCTTGTTATATGTGTGTATGTTGAAAATCTGAAAAAACACATTTTACTATAATAAGCAGAGATTGGCAGTTAAATAGCTACATAATAAGTGTCAAAATATATTTAGGTATGATGTCTAATTCATATAAATATATGCAAAAAGTAAAATGCAACAATATAAGTTGGCGCTAAACAGATTGGTGGGTCCAAACTCCACTGTGAAATCAATCACCTAATTTCACCTTAGAACAATAGACAGTGTCTATAGTGGGTGGCTGCACAGTGAACATGCATAAAATGTATACAGTGGGTTGAGTGAATAAAACAAATATAATGAGATATAAATACACTGTATAGATTCCTCTCGGATGTAGCTGGAAGAGATAATAGCGAATATTAGGCAGTACAGTATGAATAAAATATAAACAGGTATTTTGCATATATCCCACTCACATTTTACTGAGCCTGTGATTCTGGCTGGCTCAGGTAAATCGGCATGAAAGAAGTGAAGTCGACGCAGGATGGAATCTTGTAAAAATATCCTGCACAATATAGAAAAAATATGATAAGGCACCTCACTGATATGAAGTGTTCTGAGTGCCCTGTGTGTCCCTTTAACCACTCCTCATTAGAAATCAGAGTGCTGGAAATAATTAATCTAAATCTTTAATTTTGTACTACAATTAATTTTATTTTTAACAGATGGTGCTCTCTGGTTGTTTGGGACGATTTGTAATTCATAAATAATGGGGGTCATTAATAAAGATCAACTGTAAAATGGAACAATCAGCAGTAATGATCAATGTGTAACTCTTGTAATCTTGGTATTTAGGTAGTGCAGCACCATTTATTTTGCCTCCATACTACAGAACATATAATGGCTGCGTTTCAGCTCTAATTTGTTTGACATTTATAAAATTTAGTATTTGTTTGCATATCCTTTTTCATTCAGTGTCTAATAGAGATGTCCCGAACAGGTCGCCGGGAACTATTCGACATTATTAGTTCCTAGTGATGTTCTGCGAGGCCTGTACTGAAGCCACCTTCAGCTTCATATTCTTATTTTATTTATTTTTTGTCATAAAACTGCGTATGTAATTATTTTGATTCAGTTGGATAAATAGTCTGGCCAGTAAAATATATTGTACTTTTGGAGCTGAAAAATTATTTTAGCATTAGGTTTTGATGTTTTCAGATGCAAGCTGTCTGTGTATCTTTGGTAATTCACCCTAGTACTGCTGTTAGCAGTCACATCACCAATTAAGTCGTGAGTCAATTTCCTTGACATCCATGTTTTGCAGATGAGCTGATATACTTTGCATTTGTAATTCATTTCTTACACAACACAACTTCTATCACTCTGGAATACAACTGTGTTTATTTAAAAAAAATAAAAAATTGTTATATAGGAATTGTTTACTAACTAGAGTTGCATTATTGTTCATAGGTATATAGTTATACTTCTTGTCATTGTATGTCTCTTTCTAGAGAATGGTGAGCTATACACATTTGGAGAACCTGAAAATGGGAAACTTGGATTAACAACCGAGAAGCTAAAAAAACACAAAGTACCTCAGAGAGTTTCTGGAATTTCTGGAAAGGTGCAAATGGTATCATGTGGTGGAGGA